>NC_057813.1:271714668-271891403 GCF_018294505.1 Triticum aestivum
CTATTCTCCTCTATACTGCTTGCATTAGAGTAGTGTAGCATGTTACTGCTTTCGTTAATCCTATTCTGATGCATAGCCTGACATTGTCGCTACATTTGTTGATACCTTACCCGCAATCCTAAATGCTTAGTATAGGATGCTAGTTTATCATCATTGGCCCTACATTCTTGTCAGTCTGCCTTGCTATACTATCGGGCCGTGATCACTTGGGAGGTGATCACGGGTATATACTATACATACATACATACTATACAGATGGTGACTAAAGTCGGGTCAGCTCATTGAGTACCCGCAAGTGATTCTGACGAGGGGGCTGAAAGGACAGGTGGCTCCATCCCGGTAGAGGTGGGCCTGGGTTCCCGACGGCCCTCGACTGTTACTTTGTGGCGGAGCGACAGGGCAGGTTGGGACCACCTAGGAGACAGGTGGGCCTGGCCCTGTTCAGCGTTCGCGGATACTTAACACGCTTAACGAGATCTTGGTATTTGATCTGAGTCGGCTACGAGCCTATACGCACTAACCATCTACGTGGGAGTAGTTATGGGTATCCCGACGTCGTGGTATCAGCCGAAGCACTTCAGACGTCAGTGACGAAGCGGCGCGCGCCGGATTGGACTGGAACGCCTGCTAGGCTAGGTCTGCTTCCGGCCGCCCACGCAACGTGCAGGTGTGCTCAGGGCGATGGGCCCAGACCCCTGCGTGCTTAGGTTTAGACCGGCGTGTTGGCCTCTCTGTTGTGCCTAGGTGGGGCTGCGACGTGTTGATCTTTCGCGGCCGGGCATGACCCAGGAAAGTGTGTCCGGCCAAATGGGATCAAGCGTGTTGGGTTATGTGGTGCACCCCTGCAGGGAAGTTAATCTATTCGAATAGCCGTGATCTTCGGTAAGAGGACGACTTGGAGTTGTACCTTGACCTTATGACAACTAGAACCGGATACTTAATAAAACACACCCTTCCAAGTGCCAGATACAACCCGGTGATCTCTTTTCTACAGGGCGACGAGGAGAGGATCACCGGGTAGGATTATGCTATGCGATGCTACTGGAGATGCTACTTGGAGATGCTACTTGGAGATGCTATTTGGAGGACTTCAGTCTATTCTCTTCTACATGCTGCAAGACGGAGGCTGCCAGAAGCGTAGTCTTCGATAGGACTAGCTATCCCCCTCTTATTCTGGCATTCTGCAGTTCAGTCCACTGATATGGCCTTCTTACACATATACCCATGCATATGTAGTGTAGTTCCTTGCTTGCGAGTACTTTGGATGAGTACTCACGGTTGCTTTCTCCCCCCTTTTTCCCCTTTTCCTTTCTTTCTGGTTGTCGCAACCAGATGCTGGAGTTCAGGAGCCAGACGCCACCGTCGACGACGACCCCTACCACACCGGAGGTGCCCCTACTACGTGCAGCCCGCTGACGACGTCCAAGAGTAGTTAGGAGGATCCCAGGCAGGAGGCCTACGCCTCTTTCGATCTGTATCCCAGTTTGTGCTTGCCTTCTTAAGGCAAACTTGTTTAACTTATGTCTGTCCTCAGGTTTTGTTGCTTCCGCTGACTCGTCTATGATCGAGCACTTGTATTCGAGCCCTCGAGGCCCCTGGCTTGTATTATGATGCTTGTCTGACTTAATTATGTTTTAGAGTTGTGTTGTGATATCTTCCCGTGAGTCCCTGATCTTGATCGTACACATTTGCGTGCATGATTAGTGTACGATCTGAATCGGGGGCGTCACATGATGCTCCCATTATGTTTCAATTCTTATCTTTTATGTGAGCATCATTGAAATCATCATGCCCAGCTAAAAAGGCATTAAAGAAACGTGCTTGTTGGGAGACAACCCAATATTTACCCCTAGTGTTTTTGTGTGTACACACGATTAAGCTATTGTAGTAATCATGTTTTATAGCTTTTGTTTCAATAAAGTTCCAATTAGAACCTTTGGGAAGACTTGGGTGAAAGTTAATGTGATCTTGCTGTAAAAAACAGAAACTTTGCGCTCACGAGATTAGCTGTCGTGTTTTACAGAAGAGTGGTTTTGAGTTGATTATTTTTGTAGAAGATTAATAGACAAATTCCTCACGTGCACCAGTTTATTTCAGATTTTTTGGAGTTACAGAAGTATTTGAGAGTTACAGATTACTACAAACTGTTCTGTTTTTGACAGATTATGTTTTCTATATGTTGTTTGCTAATTTTGATGAATCTATGAGTAGTATCGGAGGGTATGAACCATAGAGAAGTTGGAATACAGTAGATATTACACCAATATGAATTTATAATGAGTTCACAACAGTACCAAAAGTGGTGATTTATTTTCTTATACTAACGGAGCTTACGAGTTTTCTGTTGAGTTTTGTGTTGTGAAGTTTTCAAGTTTTTGGTAAAGATTCGATGGACTATGGAATAAGGAGTGGCAAGAGCCTAAGCATGGGGATACCCAAGGCACCCAAAGGTAATATTCAAGGACAACCAAGAGCCTTAGCTTGGGGATGCCCCGGATGGCATCCCCTCTTTCGTCTTCGTTCATCGGTAACTTTACTTGGAGCTATATTTTTATTCACCACATGATATGTGTTTTGCTTGGAGTGTCATGTCATTTTATTTTGTTTTGCTTGATGTTTTAATAATATCCCAAGATATGAAATTATTAAATGTTAGAGAGTCTTCACATAGTTACATAATTATTCAACTACTCATTGATCTTCACTTTTATCTTTTGGAGTAGTTTGTTATTTGCTCTAGTGCTTCACTTATATCTTTTTAGAGCACGATGGTAGTTTTATTTTGAAGAAATTGATGAGCTTGCATGCTTCACTTATATTATTTTGAGAGTACAGCATGGTAATTTGCTTTGGTTATAAATTTAGTCCTAATATGATAGGCATCCAAGGGGGATATAATAAACACTTTAATATAGAAGTGCATTGAATACTATGAGAAGTTTGATTCTTTATGATTGTTTTGAGATATGAAGATGGTGATATTAGAGTCATGCTAGTAGAGTAGTTGTGAATTTGAGAGATACTTGTGTTAAAGTTTGATTCCCGTAGCATGCACGTATGGTGAACTGTTATGTGATGAAGTCGGAGCATGATTTATTTATTGATTGTCTTCCTTATGAGTGGCGGTCGGGGACGAGCGATGGTCTTTTCCTACCAATCTATCCCCCTAGGAGCATAAGCTTAGTACTTCATTTCGATAACTAATAGATTTTTGCAATAAGTATGTGAGTTCTTTATGACTAATATTGAGTCCATGGATTATACGCACTCTCACCCTTCCACCTTTGCTAGCCTCTCTAGTGGCGCAACTTTCGGCGGTACCATACAACCACCATATACCTTCCTCAAAACATCCACCATACCTACCTATTATGGCATTTCCATAGCCATTCCGAGATATATTGCCATGCAACTTTCCACCGTTCCGTTTATTATGACACGCTTCATCATTGTCATATTGCTTTGCATGATCATGTAGTTGACATTGTATTTGTGGCAAAGCCACCTTTCATAATTCTTTCATACATGTCACTATTGATTCATTGCACATCCCGGTACACTGCCGGGGGCATTCATGTAGAGTCATATTTTGTTCTAAGTATCGAGTTGTAATTCTTGAGTTGTAAGTAAATAAAAGTGTGATGATCTTCATTATTCGAGCATTGTCCCAGTGAGGAAAGGATTATGGAGACTATGATTCCCCCACAAGTCGGGATGAGACTCCAGACGAAAATAAAAAAAGGCAAAAAAAGAAGGCCCAAAAAAACAAAAAAAACAAAAAAATGAGAGAAAAAGAGAGAAGGGGCAATGCTACTATCCTTTTACCACACTTGTGCTTCAAAGTAGCACCATGATCTTCATGATAGAGAGTCTCCTATGTTGTCACTTTCATATACTAGTGGGAATTTTTTATTATAAAACTTGGCTTGTATATTCCAATGACTGGCTTCCTCAAATTGCCCTAGGTCTTCGTGAGCAAGCGAGTTGGATGCACACCCACTTAGTTTCTTTTTGAGATTTCATACACTTATAGCTCGGGTGCATCCGTTGCATGGCAATCCCTACTCACTCACATTGATATCTATTGATGGGCATCTCCATTGCCCGTTGTTACGCCTAATTGATGTGAGACTATCTTCTCCCTTTTTGTCTTCTCCACAACCACCATTCTATTCCACCTATAGTGCTATGTCCATGGCTCACGCTCATGTATTGCGTCAAGATTGAAAAAGTTTGAGAACATCAAAAGTATGAAACAATTGCTTGGCTTGCCATCGGGGTTGTGCATGATTTAAATATTTTGTGTGATGAAGATAGAGCATAGCCAGACTATATTATTTTGTAGGGATAGCTTTCTTTGGCCATGTTATTTTGAGAAGACATGATTGCTTTATTAGTATGCTTGAAGTATTATCGTTTTTATGTCAATATTAAACTTTTGTTTTGAATCTTATGAATCTGAATATTCTTCTCCACAATAGAGAAGATTACATTGATAAATATGTTAGGTAGCATTCCACATCAAAAATTTTGTTTTTATCATTTACCTACTCGAGGACAAGCAGGAATTAAGCTTGGGGATGCTGAGACGTCTCCAACATATCTATAATTTTTGATGTATTCATGCCATGTTTATAATATTTCTACATGATTTTGGTATGATTTGGTTAGAACTAACCCGGACTGACGTTGTTTTCAGCAGAACTACCGTGGTGTTGTTTTTGTGCAGAAATAAAAGTTCTCGGAATGCGTTGAAAATCAACGGAGATCTTTTCTGGAAAATGTAAAAAATACTGGAATGAAGAGTTACTGGAGGAGAGGCAGTGGGCCCCACGAGGGTGGAGAGCGCGCCCACCCCCCTAGGGCGTGCCCCTATGCCTCGTGGACTCTCCATGGGGGCCCCTGACTTGTTCTCGACGCCAACCTCTCCTATAAATCACCAAACCTCCATAACATAACCTAGATAGGGAGTTCCATCGCCGCAAGCCTCTGTAGCCACCAAAAACCAATCTAGACCCCGTTCTGACACCCTTCCGGAGGGTGGGGAATCATCACTTGTGGCCATCTTCATCATCCTAGCGCTCTCCATGACGAGGAGGGAGTAGTTCACCCTTGGGGCTGAGGGTATGTACCAGTAGCTATGTGTTTGATCTCTCTCTCTCTCTCTCTCTCTCTCTCTCTCGTGTTCTTGATTTGGCATGATCTTGATGTATCGCCAGCTTTGCTATTATAGTTGGATCATATGATGTTTCTCCCCCTCTACTATCTTGTAATGGATTGAGTTTTCCCTTTGAAGTTATCTTATCGGATTGAGTCTTTAAGGATTTGAGAACACTTGATGTATGTCTTGCGTGGGATACCCGGGGTGACAATGGGGTATTCTATTGATCCACTTGATGTATGTTTTGGTGATCAACTTGCGGGTTCCATGACCTTGGGAATCTATGCATATGGGTTGGCACATGTTTTCGTCTTGATTCTCCAGTAGAAACTTTGGGGCACTCTTTGAAGTTATTTGTGTTGGTTGAATAGATGAATCTGAGATTGTGTGATGCATATGGTATAATCATACCCGTGGATACTTGTAGTGACATTGGAGTATCTAGGTGACATTAGGATTTTGGTTGATTTGTGTCTTAAGGTGTTATTTTACTACGAACTCTAGGGCTGTTTGTGACACTTATAGGAATAGCCCAACGGATTGATCGGAAAGAATAAGTTTGAGGTGGTTTCGTACCCTACAATAATCTCTTTGTTTGTTCTCCACTATTAGTGACTTTGGAGTGACTCTTTGTTGCATGTTGAGGGATTGTTATATGATCTAGTTTTGTTATTATTGTTGAGAGAACTTGCACTAGTGAAATTATGAACCCTAGGCCGTGTTTCGAAGCATTGCAATACCATTTACACTCACTTCTGTTGCTAGTTACCTTGCTGTTTTTATATTTTCAGATTACAAAAACCTATATCTACCATCCGTATTGCACTTGTATCACCATCTCTTCGCCGAAGTAGTGCACCTATACAATTTACCATTGTATTGGGTGTGTTGGGGACACAAGAGACTCTTTTTATTTGGTTGCAGGGTTGTTTGAGAGAGACCATCTTCCTCCTACGCCTCCCACGGATTGATAAACCTTAGGTCATCCACTTGAGGGAAATTTGCTAGTGTCCAACAACGTCTACAAGAAGAAGGTTGTGTAGTAGACATCAAGTGCCCGCGACTGGGCTGACTACGTGGAGGCTGGCGCCCGGCAAATAGCCTTAGAGGCTGTTGGGCACGCATGCGTGTGTGCGATGCCAAATTTTACTACCTGCTCGTCAAATGGGTTTCCCGCTTAGAAGCCGAAGCTTCGGTGGACCACGCCGGCATGGAAAGGGCCAACGCGCACGAGCAACTCGCCCTATTGCACCTCCGGCAAGTCTGAGCCGAGGAGGAGGACGCCGGTGCCGACATTTAGCGTGTACCGCAGATGGAGGCCGGGATCGTCTTGTTAGCTAGGAGTAAGTCAGTACTTGTACACTAGAGTATTACTGGGAGTAGATAGTTAACTTGGCTATGATGGTTGTCAACGTGGAAGTTCAGTACTCTATATCTGGTCAGACTTGTTACTTTGCTCTGTATGTTGAACTTTCCGTGTGAACGTATGGAATGGGCTGTTATTTTTTTTAAATGGGTTGTATTTGTACGCCATGGGTTTAGAGGCTGACTTCTGGGCCTACTAGCTAGGTTGACGCGTACACAATCAGGAGATGATTGTACGTGGAGAGAATGACAGCAGGGACCCACCAGGGTCATGGTAGTACGCAAGCAAGTGCCTCCTTATTTCAAGCCAGAAAAATGGTTCCTCCTAATGGATTCCTGACATCTGGGTCCCATGCCATTGTCAACGTAGTCAATAAACGAGAGAATTGCACAACGAGCGGCTGACAAGAGGGACCCAGTAGCTTGCCCAGTTTTTTTAGTGAAGTAGCTTGCCCAGTTATCTTTGTTTTTGAGATGGAAGCAGGGTGTCAACTGGGTTGTGCGGGGCACTCTGGCCTATCTAGCCAACCTTTTGTTTTATGTTTACCACAAGACCAGCCCGGTAGTTTTTTTTCTAAAAATTGCTAGCCCGATTTTTGTTCTTTTGTAGAATACCCAACTAAGGCCTACTTGCTTTGTCAACCCTACTGGGTTGCAAATCTTTCAAGACGAGAAAATGGGCTATCAGTAATGAGAAATGGGATGTACATTTTTAAAACAAATTAAACCAGCAATTAGTTTCAAATTTCTTTTTTTTCATTTCAAGATTTTAAATTCCATTGATTTTTATGTGTGGACAATTATTCGGATTTTATATTTATATGAATTTATTTTTCAAATTAGTTTGAATGTGACTCGAAATGTCAGGATTTAAAAGAGCTGACTGCACTGAAATATGCAAAATTTCGTATAATTTTTAACCGTGGCCACAATATGGGTTGTAATGCTAACAAAAAGAAGATGGGATCCAAAATAATCCTTAAGAATTTGCAAATGGGCTGTATATTATTAGAAATAATGGAAGATGGGTTGTATGCTATTTTCCACACATTTCAGACTGACTTGTGCGCCTACTATAGGTTGACGCATACGCTTTCCTAAAAAAAAGGTTGACGCACATGCAACGTCGTGTCGACTTAGTTAACACATGAGAGCAGTGACTGTTGGATGTCCATCCAACGGCCGTCGTGCTTCTTCAATCTCTGCACTTCCTGCTCCAGCCGCTCAAACAAGCACCGGCGGGACTGCTCCCTCCTCCCGCAGCCAGCTGTGCTGCCGTGCAGGCCTCACCACCCCACCGTACTCCCATCGCTGGCCTAGACATCCTTCTACTCACCCACACCTGCTGTTATTCTCCGGCGACGGCAGACGAACCAGTAAACCCTCGTACTCCCCTCCGCATGGGAAACAACTATCGAGTCTTCCCTAGCTCCATATCGTTCCCTTCCTAGGCCTCGCTGTCGTCCACCGCCCTGGTGCTCTCGGGGCAGCGTGGTCAGCATGATCAATGAACGACATCCATCGGAAGTGAACTGTACGTGGAAAGGCTGACAGCTGGGTCCATGGCCACACGCAAGGAAATGCCTCTTTATTACGCCAAAATAATGATTCCTCCACCTGACAGATGAGACCCACTGGAAGGGCCTCTGTATTTCGCGAAAAAAATGTACCCCCCGCTGACAGCTCAGACCTACCAGCTATATCTTCGCACGCAAGGAAGTGCCTCCTTATTACACACAAAAAAATGAATACTCCCCTGCTAGCTGGGACCCACCATAGTGGGAGGCCGATTTGTGGGCCTACTAAGTTGACGCGGACGGAGGGCTTCATCAACTTAGTCAATAAATATCAATGGTTCTAGCTCCAGTGACCGTACGGTGTCCATCCAATGGTCGTAGTGCTTCTTCAACCTCTGGTCTTCCTGCTCCAGCCGCCCAAACCAGCGCCGGTCGTGCCACGTGCTCCTACCTCCCGTGGCCCGCAGTGCTGCCGCAGAGACCTCACTGCCCCTACTACTCCCACCGCTGGCCAGGCCATTCCTCTACTCACCCACAACCCCTGTTATTCTGCAGCGACGGCAGCCTCACACCGCAGCCGAACCAGTGAACCCTTGTACTCCTCCCCGCGTGGGCATCCACTGCCGCGTCTTCCTTGGTTCCGCGTCGTCCCCTTCCTAGGCCTCGCCGTCGTCCACCATCCTGGTGCTCTCAGTGCGGCGTGGTCAATGTGGTCAAGGAACGACTTCCATCGGAAGAGTACTATACGTGGAGAGGCTGATAGCTGGGTCCACGGCCACAGCAAGGAAGTGCCTCCTTATTACATGCAAAATAATGTTTCCTCCACCTGACAGCAGGGACCCACCGGACGGGCCACCATATTTCATGAAAAAACGTTCCCCCTAACTGTTGGGACCCACCAGCTACATCATCACACGCAAGGAAGTGCCTGAAAGTCGGGACCCACCTGGTCAAAGCGTACGTAGCATTATCATTCTAGTCGCGAACGTGTACGTACATACTGTCGATCAGTCTGTCTGCAGGCTACAGCCATGAACCGTGGCCGAGTAAGGAAGGGAACGTGTTGGGGATATAACTATTAGCTATGACCCGCCCAGGAGGGGCCGGGTTATACCTACGGCAATTCATCATATGAAGCCCGAGACGATACTTGAAGATGGCGGTTCAGTCAAGGGCCCAAGGCCCAAAGGTGGCTTAAGGCCCGTAGAGATAAACCGCCATATATGTATGACTTGTATTGTAAGGCAGGAATAGATAGAGACTGAGCCGGACACTGTTTATGAGCCGGTCGGGACTCTGTGAGCTGCTGGGCGTCAACCTCTGTATATAAAGGGACGACCCGGCGGCGGTTCAGGACAAGGAACATCAGATCGAGAGCTAGGTCAAGCGAATTCATTCCCTAGTAATCGAGACATAAGCAATCCCACCTCAAACTGGATTAAGCCATTACCTTCACCGCAAGGGGCCAAACCAGTATAAACTCCCGTGTCCTTTGTCCCATTTTAACCCCTTTAAGCTTCCTAGTTGCGATGGCTCCACGACTAAGTCCTTTGGCTAGGACATCTGTCGTGACGTTTCCACGACAGTTGGCGCCCACCGTGGGGCCAGCGCACGGTGGATTTGAGTTCTTGAAGGGCAGCTTCAAAGGGCTCAAGGGATACGCTGTGGGCCGGATGACCAAGAGTCATCGCGGCAAGCTCTACATCGACGATGCAGGCTGGGGCCCCGACGCCGGCTCAATTGAGTACGGGTACCGGTTCCCCTTCAGCGGAATCCATGTCTTCATTGGCAAGATCGGCAAGCCAGGCCTTGAGCCGGACATCTACACCGACATCATCGAGACGGCTCAGCATGCGAGACCCGCCCGAGCTCAGCCCGCCGTGAAGCGTGCCTTCCTGGGATGCATCCATGGAGGGGAATGTTCTGAAGGATCTGTGTCTGGCGGTGAGACGGCCATCTACTCTGATGGTGAATCGTCCACGGGTGAGATGGACTTGTTGTATCAACTGCAAGATGGCAGGCTTGGGAGCTGTTCCGATGGCAGCAGTATTTCGGACCCCTTTGAGCCGCCGAGTAGAGTTGGGATCTTCATGGCTGGCATGCAACCCAGGCAAAACTCTACGGCTGCGGCAGCAATGACTTCAGGGTTAGCAGCGGTGACGGCAGCGGGGGCAGGAGGCCCTGCGCGCCCGCCGGCTCATGTCCTGATGGCTTTAATGGATAAGATGAGAGCTCTGTTAATCATCGTGGTCAATCCGCCCGATCAAGCTCAACACGATGCGGAAGTGGCACAGTTACATGAGGAGGTAGCGCAAGCCAAGGAAAACCTGGCGACAGAGGACGTCGGGATGGCCGCAGAGCGGGTGGCTATGGATGCTCGAGCCCAGCAGATTCAATCAGAGGCTCTCCAGATTACGATGGATCTGAACGCGTCAAATGAGATCATGAGGAGAAGGCACTAGAAGGCTCAATCTCGTCTACCTCCGGTTTATGATCCTAGAAACCTCTTCCGCACACCCGGTGCAGGCCCCAGTAACCCGCTGGAGGTAAACCGGGTTGCGACGCCCGGGGCTGGGGTGCCGGTTTAGCCACGGGTGACAGAACCTCCTCGTCTGAATGCTGATCCACCTCACTATGTACCAACACCATCGGGTCATTATTCTAACCCTTTGGAGAACATCATCGCTGCGGCGGCACGATTGGCGGCTCTCTCGGTAGATGGCGACCCTCCGATGGCGGTTGAAACACAAAGGGTCAGAGAACTTCTTCAGACGGCTTTGGCGCAGCAGGAGGCATATTCTTATAGTTGAGACAGGATTCATTCGACCCCTCGCCCAAGCTGGAGCCCGAGCTATAGCAGGCACATGGATTCAGCAGCCGTTTCAAGCAACGCCCGGCGCCGTGATCAGCCGTGCGGGCATGACCCGGCTTGTGATAGAGCTCTTAATTTGGTTGATCAAGACAGATTGCATCAAGAAGCTGAGTGGGTGGTTCGGCAGGCGGCTTATCAGCCCCTTCCGGTTTATCCGACGACTTCAATTGAGGCAGGCGTGACCACTAGGACTGGAAGCGTACCTTGTTTGGTACCGGCTCTGCGTCATGAGCGTTTGCCCAAGGATTTCAAGGGACCTCGAAAGGTGCCTAATTACACGGCTGACTTACAACTTGGGGCATGGATCGAAAGCTACAAGATGTCCATGGAACTACTGGAAGTCAGTGACGCTGCAATGGCCAAGTACTTCACCATGATGCTGGATGGAACGGCCCGCACTTGGTTGAAGGGTCTGCCACCTAATTCCATTGGTTCATGGGCAAAGTTAAAGACTCGGTTTATTCAGAACTTTAAAGATACATGCAAGCAGCCCATGTCAATTGTGGACTTGACTAATTGCAACCAAGAGGAGGGTGAGTCCAAGACCCATTGGGTGCGCCGGGTCAAGGCCATAATACATTCATCTGATAAGATGGGTGCCGACTCTGCAGTCTTAATGTTGGAGAAAAAATGATGTTTTGAGCCTCTGAAATAGAAGCTAGGGCGGCTCAAGCGCGATTGTAATGACATGGGCCAGGTGATGGCGGCTCTAGTCAAATATGCAACTCTGATAGTACCAAGGATCCCGAGTCTGACGATGAGAAGACAGGGAAGGGAAAGAAGAGCGGCAACGCCAAGGGTCCTCGGCATAACCCAGCAAATCAAGGAGGCAATAATAAATGTAAGGATGATGGTAGCTCGGAGTTTGTGGCTAACACCAATGCGTAGGGCAACAATCAACGACATAAGGGGAGACCGCCTCCTCGGTCCGGCGGGTTAGGTCCCACTCTTGAGCAGTTGCTAAATGAGCCATGTCCAAGGCATGGTACTCAACAGAAACCGGCCACTCATATGTGGAAGATTGTACGATCATGAAGGCTTTCAAGAACTCTAACATGTTTAACAGCAATCATGGGCCGGGCGGCGGCTCAGGCGGCGGCGGTTTTCATGGCCCGGATGACGTTTCTAATTCCAACTTTCAAGGCCCTCAAGGTAATCAGGGTAGTTTTAATCAGCAATCTGGCTAGGGAAGTCAACAGCAGCAGCAATCTGGATATCAGAGTAATCCAAAGCAATTGAATAGTGCGCTGTATCATGTATTTACCACCAGTTTTATGTAAATGGGACCAGAAGCTTCATAAGAGGGTTGTGAACGCTGTTGAGCCGGCAGTTCCTCATTATTTGAGATGGTATGAGTAGCCTATTCTATGGAGTAGGGAGGATCACCCTCCCCGGGTTGACAATCCGGGTCACTTGGCCTTGGTGGTGGTACCTCAGGTTGGTGGATATAAATTCACTAAAGTGCTCATGGATGGAGGCGGTAGCATCAACATCCTTTATTATGAGACTTTTCGTCGCATGGGGTTGACTGATAAAAATCTTAAGACGTCCAACATTGTTTTCCATGGAGTGGTGCCTGGTAAGTCGGCATACCCAGTGGGTAAGATTGAGCTGGAAGTGGCCTTTGGAGATGAGCATGATTCCAGTGCTGAGAAGTTAATTTTTGAGGTGGTCAAAATCAAAAGCCCGTATCACGCTCTGTTTGGACGGCCGGCTTATGAAAAATTCATGGCACGGCCGTGTGATGTTTATCTGCAGCTCAAGATACTAGGTCCTCAGGGAACCATCACAGAGCATGGGAGTCGGAAGATATACCTGGAATGTGAGGAGGGCAATGCTGCTTACGCTGAGTCTATCTGTGCAACAGAGGAGTTGAAGTTTACAAGGATAATGTTGACCCGACAGACATGACGTCTTTGAAGAAGCCGACCCCAGAGCATGAGCCGGTGATGAAGTTTAAATCGGCCGATGACACCAAGATGGTTGATTTTGTTCCTGGTGACTCATCTAAGCAGTTTAGTATCAGTGCTAGTTTGGATCCTAAATAGGAAAGCGCGCTCAACGAGTTCATCCATGAGAACCGGGACATGTTTGCATGGAAACCTTCTGACATGCCGGGTGTACCGAGAGAACTTGCTGAGCACACTCTCAATATTGATCCAAAATTTAAGCCGATCAAGCAGTTTCTTTGGCGGTTCAATGAGGAGAGGCGTAAGGCCATTGGTGAGGAACTGGCCCGGCTCTTGGCGGCCGGGTTAATTGTTGAAGTTTTTCATCCAGAGTGGTTGGCTAACCCGGTGCTAGTGCTTAAGAAGAATGGCACTGGCGTATGTGTGTGGATTACACGGACTTAAACAAGGCTTGTCCGACTGATCCTTTTGCTCTCCCTCGTATTGATTAAATCATTGATGCTACGGCGGGTTGTGAGTGTTTGAGCTTTTTGGATGCTTATTCTAGTTATCATCAGATCAAGATGGCAGTTAAGGACAAGGAGAAGAAGGCTTTTATTACTCCTTTCGGAGCATTCTGCTATGTATCCATGCCTTTTGGGCTCAAGAGTGCCCAAGCGACTTATCAGCAATGTGTACAGAACTGTCTTCACAGTCAGATTGGGCGCAATGTTCATGCTTATGTGGATGACATTGTGGTGAAGTCTAGAGAGAAGGATACGTTGATAGATGATCTGAAGGAAACCTTTGATAATCTCCGGGTCTATAAGATGATGCTTAACACGGCCAAGTGCGTTTTTGGTGTGCCAGCAGGCAAGCTTTTGGGTTTTCTGGTTTCTAACAGAGGCATTGAGGCTAACCCGGAGAAGATCAAGGCCATCACCTCCTTAGCTAAACCGGCATGTATCAATGATGTTCAGCGTTTGGCGGGTCGTATTGCTGCTTTAAGCCGGTTCATAAGCCGGTTAGGTGAGAAGGCCATACCGTTGTATCAGATGATGAAGAAAACAAACGACTTTGTCTGGAGTGATGCTGCTAATGTTGCATCTGAAGATTTGAAGAGGCAGCTCACTAAGCTGCTGGTCCTTGCTGCTCCCATTGATAAGGAGCCATTATTGTTATATGTGGCTGCTAACACACGTGCTGTCAGTGTGGCCATTGTGGTGGAGCGCAAGGAGGTTGGCAAGGAATATCAAGTTCAATGGCCGGTTTACTACATCAGTGACGTGCTTATTGAGTCCAAGTATAGATATCCACATTGGTAGAAGCTCGTTTATGGGGTGTTCATGGCCAGCCGGAAGCTTAAGCAATATTTTCTAGGTCATCCCATCACTATGGTCAGTTCTGCACCTTTAGGAGATATCACTCAAAACAGAGAAGCCACAGGACGAGTCGCCAAGTGGGTCATTGAGCTTGGGCCTCATGGTTTAAAGTATGTGCCACGCACTGCTATCAAGTTTCAAGCACTGGTGGATTTCATCAACAATTGGACAGAGCTGCAGATGCCTGAAGAGAAGCCGGATAACACGTATTGGACTATTCACTTTGATGGGTCCAGGCAATTGGAGGGCTCGGGGGCTGGAGTTGTTTTAGCTTCCCCTCAAGGACACAAGTTTTGTTATGTGCTAAGGTTGATGTTTCCTTGTACTAACAATGTAGCTGAGTATGAGGTCTTGCTCCATGGTCTTCAAATGGCTAAGGAGATGAACTTAAGTCGGGTGAGGTGCTTTGGCGACTCAGGTTTGGTGGCTCAACAAGTCTCGGGCAAATGGGATTCCAAGGATCCCCTCATGGCCGCTTATCGCCGCGAAGTTGATGCTATTGCTGGACACTTCAAGGGTTATCAAGTGGAGCACATTGATCGCAGAAAGAATGAGGCGGCTTATGCTTTAAGCTGGCTGGGATCTCAGCGTAAGCCGGTGCCACCTAACACTTTCTTGGATATTCTGCATAACCCTTCTGTCAAGTTGCCTACAGAGGAAGACTTGGTTGTTCCTGACCTGGAAACACAATTGGTGGTGGCTCTTCACGTCATCCCAGATTGGACAGTGCCATATTTGGCTTACATGACCCAGGGCGAGTTGCCTGAGGATGAAACTTTGGCTAGGCAGATAACTCGGTGGTCTAAGTCAATGACAATTGCCAATTGTGAGTTGCATCACCACAGTGTCACTGGGCCGTTTCAGCGTTGTGTCTCTCCTGAGGAAGGTCAAGAAATTCTTCGTGGGATTCATGAAGGAGATTGTGGTCATCATGCCGGTTCAAACTCCCTTGTGGCCAAAGCTTTTTGTCATGGATTTTATTGGCTGACGGCTCACGCTGATGCGGAGGATTTGGCCAGTAAATGTGATGGTTGTCAGAAGTTCTCACGACGAGCTCACGTGCTGGCTCAAGAATTGAGGATGATTCCAATTACTTGGCCGTTTGCAGTCTAGGGACTCGACATGGTTGGGCCTTTCAAAAGGTCCAAAGATAAAAAGACCCACCACTTGGTGGCGGTTGACAAATTCACAAAGTGGGTCAAGGCAGAGCCAGTTAGTAAGTGTGACACAGCCACGGCGGTTCAATTTATGAAAAAGGTGATCTTTCGTTTTGGCTTTCCACACAGCATTATAACTGGCAATGGTACTAATCTATCCAAGGGTGCCCTGGAGGAGTTTTGTCAACGTGAGCATATTCGGCTTGAAGTTTCATCAGTAGCTCAACCCCAATCCAATAGTCAAGCTGAAAGAGCCAATCAGGAAATCTTGAAAGGCATCAAGCCCTGGCTTATGGTTCCTTTGCAACAGACGCCGGGTTGTTGAGTGGAGGAGTTACCTTCTGTGATATGGAGCATCAATACTACCCCCAACAGGTCTACGGGTTACACGCCTTTCTTCATGGTTTATGGAGCAGAGGCGGTTCTCCCTAGTGACATCCGTCATGACTCGCCCCGCGTGGCGGCTTACGTTGAAGCTGATAATGAACAAGCACATCAGGATGCGCTCGACCTGTTAGATGAAAAGTGTGACTTGGCAGCAGCCCGCTCGGCGATTTACCAGCAGGACCTGCACCGTTATCACAGCCGCCGGGTTAAGTCCAAAACCTATCAAGAAGGTGATTTGGTGCTCTGGCTCATCCAGGATCAAACTGATGCACACAAGTTATCCCCACCTTGGGAAGGGCCCTTTGTGGTCAGTAAGAACTTGAACAACGGGTCATACTACCTGATCGATGTTCGAGAGCACAAAGACTCACGTAAGTCGGAGGAGGAGACCCGCCGGCCGTGGAATATCGCTCATCTTCGGCCTTACTACACTTGAGCCACCGGCTCTCATGATGTACATATTTTTGACGATGTATATATTATGATAAGCAATAAAGCAAGACCTCTGTCCTTTTCATCCTCAATCATCATATGTCTTCATCATCATAATTCCAAAGACCAATTGGGGGCTGATCGTATTCGAATCACAGCTTTAACCCCTCTTGGTCCGGCTCATGATCGTATTCGAATCATAGCCGTTAAAACCCATGATCACTTGGGGGCTTCCTGTTCAAACATAGTTCGTATTCGAACCAAAGAGAACATAGTTGTCGGTACCCTCTTGATCGGCACAATGCCAAACCCACTAGAGGGCTTCTTGATCGTATTTGAATCATAGCTTAACCCCTTTTGGGTCCGACTTTGATCGTATTTGAATCAGAGTCGTTAAAAAACTCTCAAGGTCATTTGGGGGCTTCCTGTTCAAACATAGGTCGTATTCGAACCAAAGAGAACATAGCTGTTAGTACCCCTCTTGATCGGCGCAACGCCAAAACCACTAGGGGGCTTCATGATCGTATTCGAATCCTAGCTTAACCCCTTTTGGTCCGGTTTACTGATCATATTCGAATCAGAAGCCTCGATTTTTCTTTCTATTTGGCTTAAGTTTTTTGAAAACAATCTCTGGTTTTGTCTTGAGACTTTTTTATTGTTTAGATATAAGGCATATATATGTGGTTTCTATTTAACCCGGCTTGGCTTTGGATGATAAGTCGCCAGCATATGACAATCATCAAACATTTGGAAGTGTTGGCTTCTAAAGATTGGGTTATCACCCTTACTGTTCAGGTCACATAAACCGGCAGTGCAAATTCAATATCACAGGTATGATATTATAGTTGTGCTTCAAAGCTATGATTCATAATAGACTTATATGTGACTCCTTTTTTCCATATTAGTGGTTATATGTAGGATATTATGACCCGCCCTGTGGTAAACCGCCAAGGGTTCTTGTGATCTATTTCTGTGTGCAGGATAGTTTAAGGACTTTCTTATGCATAAGGAAAATAGATGATAAGTATAATAAGGGTGAATATAAGATGGCGGCTTAACAGTGTTGAGCACCAAAATGTGCACGATGGCACAACAGAGCAAAGTCATTTCTACCCTATTACATGACTCCCCGGATCCAAATGATTAAACTATTTTTTCAGAAGGCCATAAATATGAGCCGCTCGGCGGATCAGTTCTCTTGTTGGCCTGAAGCTTCTGGATCAAACCTCTCCGCTCCTTCGTCCTGTTCCCTGTCCTGGAAGGTTGATGACGACCAGTCAATGTGTCACGCCCAATATGCGACCCTATCCAAAAGGAACTCGAAGGTCCCACCAAGGATAGACCCGCATATTGAAACACTTTTGCAAGGTGGATATCATTACATCAACATTACATAATAGATGGGGATACATACAAGAGGCATACAATGCCACATGAATACAACATCACAATACATAAGAGCATCATCCGACTACGGATGAAACACAAACAGAAACTCAAACGACATCCACCCTGCTAACCCAGGCTGCCGACCTGGAACCTATCCCCTGATCGAAGAAGAAGCAGAAGAAGAACTCCAAGACAAGCAAACATCGCTCTCGCGTCATGATCATCGCATAACATGTACCTGCAACTGTTGTAGTAGTAATCTGTGAGCCACGAGGACTCAGCAATCCCATTACCATGGGTATCAAGACTAGCAAAGCTTAAAGGGAAAGGAAGGGGTAAAGTGGTGAGGCTGCAGCAGCGACTAAGCATGATATGGTGGCTAACATACGCAAATAAGAGCGAGAAGAGAGCAAGCAGAACGGTTGTGAAACTAGCAATGATTAAGAAGTGATCCTGAACTCCTACTTACGTCAAACATAACCCAAAAACCATGTTCACTTCCCGGACTCCGCCGAAAAGAGACCATCACGGCTACACACACAGTTGATGCGTTTTAATTCGGGTCTGGTGTCAAGTTATCTACAACCGGACATTAACAAATTCCCATCTGCCTATAACCGCAGGCATGGCTTTTGAAAGATTATACCCTGCAGGGGTGTCCCAACTTAGCCCATGACAAGCTCTCGCGATCAACAAAGGAATAGACCTTTTCCTAGGAAGACCCGATCAGACTCAGAATCCCGGTTTACAAGACATTTCGACAATGGTAAAACAAGACCAGCAAAGCCGCCCGATGCGTCGACAAATCCCGATAGGAGCTGCACATATCTCGTTCTCAGGGCAACACCGGATGAGACTAGCTACGAGTAAAACCAACCCTCAAGTTGCCCCGAGGTGGCCCCGCAGGCAGCTTAGTTCGGACCAACACTTAGACAAGCACTGGCCCGGGGGGCTAAAATAAAGATGACCCTCGGGTTGGCCGACCCAAGGGAAAGGGTAGGTGGTGGTGAGGCAAATGGTAAAACCAAGGTTGGGCCTTACTGGAGGAGTTTTATTCAAAGCGAACTGTCAAGGGGGTCCCATAAATCACCCGACCGCGTAAGGAACGCAAAATCCGGGAACATAACACCGGTATGACGGAAACTAGGGCGGAAAGAGTGGAACAAAACACCAGGCATAAGGTCGAGTCTTCCACCCTTTACCAAGTATATAGATGCATTAATAATATAAGAGATATTGTGATATCCTAAACATAAATCCTGTCCACCATGGAGAAATCTTCAACTTCACCTGCAACTAGCAACGCTATAAGAGGGGCTGAGCAAAAGCGATAACATAGCCAAACAACGGTTTGCATAGGAAAGGTGTCAAAGGTTAGAGGTTCATGGCAATATGGGAGGCTTGATGAGCAAAAGATAGGTAACGCAGCATAGCGATAGAATGAAGCAACTAGCATAGCAATGATAGTAGTGAGATCCAGGGTAGCGGTCATCTTGCCTGAAATCCCGCTAGGAAGAAGAACGAGTCCATGAAGAAGATGAAGCCATGAAGACGAACCAAGCGTAGACGAACGAATCCTCACGATTGCAACGAAACAGGAACTAACAAGAAGAAGCACACAATAAGGTAAACACACCACACATGAACAAGGCATGATGCACAACAAGCATGATGCATGACAAAGCTACATGAAGCTACTCATGGCAAGAGATGATGCAAACAAGAGCAACACATCAAGGCAAGTTTAAATGAGGCCGGGAACAACATATAACAATTCCGGTAAGTCCTCATATGCAAATTTCGAAATTAGTCCAGATCTGAATAAACCTTATGTTCAAGTTGTTAAACAGCAAGTTAAGATGCACCAAGATGATCTACACGAGATTCTAGTCAAGTTACATATAAAGTTCATTTAATTCAGAGCTACGGCCTAGAAGATATGAGCAAGACAAGTTAAACATGGCATTGATGCAAAATGCACTCAAACATCAAGCAAACACACCAAAACAAGGATGCAACATGATAATATGAAGCTACATGCTAAATCACGCAAGTTTCATATAGGGCACACTCAAAACCGAGCAACGGTTCAACACACACACTCTATACAAGTTTAAAGGACAAGCTGTCCAAAACAGCGACTAGGCATATTGCAAGCATCAAAACAATATGCTACAGCATCTCAACATAATAACAAAAGGCATGGGCATGATGTACAGGTAAAGCATTACAAAACATGAACACTGAGCTAACTCCAGAAATCACAAGAACATGCTCAAACACACATGGTAAGATTGCAAGTTATAACAATTCAGACTTTGCAGAAAATAACGTCAGGTTGCAATGTTCAGAGCTATCAAACAACATGTTACAGGAACTTATCATGGCAAAAAAAGGCATGAAATGAATCTACTAATTGCATAGAACAAGAGTCCCTTACTGACCATAAGCCAAAAAGGATCAGAAAATAAGATGGCACCCATGTAAACATAGCAAGTTAATATACAGATTCATACATGGCAGGAACATAATTACGAAGGCATGTAGATGAGCTTGTGCAACTCACTACAAAGCAAAACATGGCATGTCAAGGCACCCAACAGTAAGAAGACATGTTTGTTAAGCTAAGCATGGCAATAGCTAGGTCATAGGGTGCATGAAACACTAGCAAAACACATGGGAACAAGTGAACTTAATGTTAACAGGCTGACAGCAACATTATGAAGCAACTTTGGAGCAAGATATGAACAAGCTACAGCAAGCTATAAATGCAACCAGGGGCATTTATGGTTAGAGGATGACATGTAGAACAAAACATGTTTATAGAACATCTCCAGATTATGCATAGAATGATTAGTAGCAACATGTTTATATAGCATCACGAAATAACAGATTCAGCCTAGCAAAACAGCAACATCATGAACCCTACTTAACAAGCTCGATTCACTCACCACAAGTCGTTGCATGACAATATAAGCATAGCATCATCAATAAGACATGTTTGTGAAACAAACCAAGTCAAGAACAAGTCCATAGCATGCAAGGATCAACTATAGCAACCTTGGCCAAATTGAATAACATGTAAACAATCTGCCAGGAAATATTTTGAAGCAAAAGTAGAGCACGAAAATGACATTCTAGACTACTCCATAATTGTAACAAAGGGCATGAATGGATAGACAATAACCACATGTTCAAAGCACCCAGAGCACGAAAATGACATTCTAGACTACTCCATAATTGTAACAAAGGGCATGAATGGATAGACAATAACCACATGTTCAAAGCACCCTTACTGAAGTATCTCAAAATATGCATGGATCTCTCTGTAGCATCAAGTTTACATGGCATCAAAATAACAGCAGAACAGGGACTAAAATCAGCAACATCACGATGCCTAGTTTGCATGCTTGTGCTAGTCACCACATTGATCACAAAAATACATGGCATGCACCACTGTAAAGAAGACATGGCATAGTTCAAAACACATGTAGACATCAACCTCATAGGATGCACACATCAATCATGGAAAAAATGACAAAAGAGCTCGTTCTGATAACAGACAGCAGAAAACATTATGTAGCACTCTTACAACAATGATTCAGGCATCTAGATGACCTCAAATGAATATTATGCAATGGAACGGAATGGTGTACTCGTCGAGGCGAACAATTTGACATATTACATGCGCAAAACAGAGCTACGGATGCAGAGATACGGCAGGTCAAACATGGCATGAAAATTACTAGGATCTGGGGACTTAGTGGAATTTATACCCCGCGAAAAACGTGGACGAGGACGTTCCGGGACAAGGGGATCCAGGACGGGGCGCCGTTTGGTTCGAGGGAGTGGTGGATCTCGTCCACTCCCTCGGATCCGGCCGGAGCTCCGGCGAGGTGAACTCTGGCGAGCGGCACGGGGCGCGGAGGAGGCCGGAGGGAGGCGCGGTCGCCGGAGGAGGAGCGCACCGGCGCGGAGGAGCTCGGGGAGATCCGGGGCGGCGCGGCAGGGCGAAGAAGGGGCGCCGGCGAGCTGGCAGGGCTGCGCCGGCGGCGAACGGCGGTGCCCGAGGCGGCGGGAAGCGGGGAATGGCGGCGGCGCCGTGGATGGCGAGGCCGACGAGGAGCGGCGCGCCGGCGGGCGGACGGGCGCCGGCGGCGAAGGAGCTCCCGGCGGGCGCGGGCGGTGGCCGGTGAGGGGAGGCTCCGGCGGAGGCGAGTGTCGGCCGAGCGGCGGCGGCGAACGGCGGCGGGGCGCGCGTGTCCGGGCGGCGGCGGGACGGGCCGAGCGGGCCGGCCTCGGGCTCGGCAGGCCCGCGGCGGAGGGAGGCGGCGGCGACACGTGGCACGACCGGATTGGCTGAGGCGGCGGCGGCTGGACATGTCCGGTCCGGTCCGGACATGTCCGGCGCGGCGCGGAGGGGAAAATTAGGGTTTCGGGGGGAATTGATCCGAAAATGGGAAGGGGAAGACGTTTTTATAGGTAGAGGGAGCTAGGAGAGTCCAAATGAGGAGCGGTTTTCGCCCACACGATCGTGATCGAACGACCGAGAGCATGGAGCGGAGTTAGAAGGGTTTTGGGCCACTTTGGAAGGGGTGTTGGGCTGCAAGGAGAAAGGGGCTTATACGGTTACCCGGTTAACCGTTGGAGTATCAAACGACCTCCAAATGGCACGAAACTTGACAGGCGGTCTACCGGCGCTATACCAAGGCCACTTGACAAGCCTCGGGCCATTCCGAGAAAGTTTAACACCCACTCACAGCAGGAGACAAAAGGGGAACGCCGGAGGGCATAGGAGCGCCGGATTACAAAACGGACAATGGGGAAAAAGCTCGGACGCATGAGACCAACACGTATGCAATGCAATGCACATGATGACATGATAAAATGCAACACGCAAGCAAATGACATGGCAACGACGGCGATTAACTGGCAGACACCTAGCGCATCGGATCCGGGGCATTACACAATGTCATTCAAAGCTTCAAATTCAGCTTCATCATCAATTAGCCTGGACGGGTCAACTTTAAGGGCGAAGGTATGCTTATGGATTGGGGGACCAGGCTTATCACTTTATAATGCGGTGTCGGCATCCTCTGATTTCCTGCGTCATAAGCCAGATGGTACTTGGTGAGGTCCGTCTCATCGGCAATCAAACTGGCCACAGGGCGTATTTCCTTCACACAAGCAGCGAAGTCCTCCTGTTCAAATGAAGTGTCGTCCTCCTTAAGGCTTGGATACCCAATGGCGATGTCGGCCGGGTCTAATTTCGGTAGCCATGCCTTGGCTTGGCTTAAGGCAGCCACGGCTCCGGCTCTCGCAGATGACCGCTTTAATTCATTGAACCGCTGGGGCAGCATAGAAAGATTCTTCAGTACATCAGCCAGGAGTGTGGGGGCTTCGTTTGACAGGGCAACTGTGGCTAAGGCACACTAAGCTCCAGTGTAAAGTTGTTCCACGACCGTGTAAACCGCCTTCAGCTTCATTAGCATGTCCTGGTTGAGGTTGGTGCTCCTGGGGCCCGCATAGCAATAGCAGATGAGTTAAATGACAATTCATATGATCACTAGAAAGATTCAACACTTGACACTTGTAGGGTGGCTTACCAAAGATTGCTGAGACCATCTCAGATACATGGTGTTTTAAGTCGGACAATTCAGTGGTCACCTCTTCAAGAGTCGCTTCTGCTTTCTCAGCTCGATGGGTTAAGGCAATCTTTTCCTCGGCCGAGACCTTTTTATGAACTTCAAACTCGGCCTTCAGTTTCTCTTGTTCAGACACACTGAATTCGAATTTGGAGTTGGCCCTCTGGGTTTCAGTCTCCTGCAACTCCGAGCGGTTCTTTACTTCAGACAGCTCAGATTGAAGTTGAGCAGTGGTAGTCTGTACAAATACCGGATTAAAATCATGAGTATTAGCATACAATATTAAGTCCCAAGCCTTTTGCAAGCAACAACACTTGGCACTTGGGGGATAATGTCTACCAAAAGTTCTATCTAAGTGGCGGTTCATGAGAGTATGTCCCAGGAACTTTGCAAGCAAGAGTATTTGGCACTTGGGGGCTAATGCATATTGCTATTAAAAGCTACACAAGTACTACATTCTACACAAGCATGTGAAGGACCGGCTTATTCATGCTGATTAAACCGGCCCTTGGGGACTACGGATTAAGCTGGATTTTTTACAGGTTTTACCAAAGGATATTATTGATGCTCATAAGTTTGTCCTAAGTCTACAGCGTATTCATCATAAGCAATAGACTTCGGGGCTGGCATAGTAAGGATAATTCAATAAAGGGAAGAATTTATACCTCAAATTTCTGGTGCATTTGTTTCACCATATCAACCTCCAGATCGCGACTGCTATGCACTTGGCTAAGATAGCCAGAAAAAACTTTGCCAATGCTCATTTGAGTATAATTAGCAACATCAAATCTGACTTTACATCGTTCAATGTAATCCTCCTTGGTAGAACACTTAGCCAGCACAGTAGGTCTCCCCGGCTCAGTATAGCCGGTCTTGGTAATTTCTACATCAACATCTTGTGGGTCGGGTGTTTTAGCTGGGCTTGAGGCTTCTGGGTTTACAGAGCCGTCAGCGGCTTGATCAGCAGGCGGGTCAGTAGTCATCGTTGGCGTATCATGAGCCAGTTCAAGTGGCGGCTCAAGAACAGAGGCCTCATGTCACACCCTGATTTTCATGGCACAACACTTAAGATTATAAATCATGATAAAATATGGTTTGACAAAAACTTTTGAGTTTTTTGGACTTTGCCTTGATTGGATTTTTGTCTATTGTTTGCAAGTGCTCTAAAAATCAAATAAATCCTCCAACTCCTATACTTCATCTCCTTGCTCCAAACTCTTGAACCAATGATCATGCCATGTGTATAGTACATCATAGAATTTTCTTACAAAAATAATTTGGCAAAAAGTATTTTCTAAATTTAGTTTTCCAAAAACCCCTGAATTGAGGTTTGCACTTCAAGTACTTGATTTGGGGTATGAAAAATATTTCAAAGTATATGTTTGACTCCTATTAGATATATAACACCCATAAACCACAAAAATATAATTTAAAAAGTTATTTACCTATTTTATTTAAAGGCTTTTTCTTTAGGCCAGAAATGGTCTTTAATAGGTTAAAATTATTTTATGCTTTAAAAATATTTGGGAAAACCTAGGGAAACTCAGTGGACATATATTGTCCATATGTAAGAGTTTCAACACATGGTCATGTTCAAAATATTGGTGAAATCCCTCAAAAACCCTTTCTGGATATTTCAAGCTTTTGAAATGTTTACAAAGGAAATATTCTCTACAAATTCCAAGAAAATTCTAGAATGTCACATATGACATGTTTAATGATCTTGCCAAGTCTCATGTAATGGAGAATAGTATAACCCCATGAAACCCTCTCGAAACCATTTATGCCCTTTTTCAAGTTTGAACAACTTTACATTATCAAACTTGTCCAAATGCACTCAAACTTGGTCCACATGCTAAAATGGTCTAATAAATCATATAGACCAAGTGGAACAAGTTGGAGAACAAGTTAAATTGATCAAAGTGCCCCAAAACCCTTCCTGCCCAGAACCAAATTTGAACAACTCTACATTGGCAACTTTCTCCTTTTGATCTCAACTTTTGTGGACATGTTCAGAACCTCAAATTATGACACTACACCAAGTGGTGCTTCAAGGAGAATAGATTTCGATGGCTAAATCTTGGAAAGTCTATTTCTATTGATTTCTAGCGTTTACAAAATTGCATTGGCAACTTTGCCCAAATAGACTCAATCTTGGTGGAACCACTTGTTTTCTCATGCCATTTGGCCCTGTCAAGCCTTTTGACAAGATGAGTTCATCTTCTTGCCCAAATCAACAACAAACACCTTCTGCCATTTTTCTAAAAACACCAATTTGGCCACTTCCAATAATCTCCATGAGTTCTCCTTTTTACCACAACCCCTACTAGTCCCCCTCTACATCTGGTGTGCTTCCCTGCCCGAGAGGCAATGATGAAGGGGGGCAGGGATCCACTTTTCTTCTCTGGCCAGCAGCATTTTCACTCTCTCTCCACCCCTCCTCTCCTCTAATGGCTCCCCAGGGCATCATATGTCATTGCCGCATTGTTTACTCCCCCGTGCAGCTTCCAGACACAAGTGGCCGCGCCCATTCCGCAAAAAGGCATGCCATGCCGGCCAAATACGCGCTCTGGAGCACGTCAGCGTGCTCCCGACCGTTGACGCATCGTCCCCCGACCACCTCAAGCCTCCCCCTCGCGCCAGTCGAGGTCCTCGACATCCGCAATGCGATAGCCGTGCAGGCCCCCTCCTCTTTCCCTCTCTCTCACCTCCCGCGGCGCGCGCCCAGAGCCGCCCGGCTCGGCCAATGCTCGCACGAGCCCGTGGCTCCAGTAGCAGCTCGCCCCGCTCCCTCTCTCTCTTCTTGGCACCCTACTCGACTCCCACGAACGCCGTAGATAGCCCCTCTCCCTCCCTCTTGGCCTCCCGATTCGTTGTCGTGGCCACCCGTGCGCCGCGTCCATAGTGAGCCACGGGTAGGCTATTTAAGGCCATCCCGAGCCCCCTCTCTACTCCTTTGGCTCTCTCTCCCTCTTGTGCACCCCCTGGACCAACCCACTCCCGTCCTCGCGCTCTCCATCCTCCTCCTAGGCCGGAGCCGAGCCGCCGGCCGCTGCTCAAATCCGCAGGCCTCGGCCCCTCTCTCTTCCCCCTGGACAGCCCCGCACCCTCTTGTCACAACCACAAGCCCTTCCCTCGCCGCAGTTTATCCCCAGGAGCGTCGTATGCTCGAAGCCGAAGATGGCCGATGGCCTCTTCCACGGTCGTCCAGGCCGTCGCCGCTACGGCTCTCCTCGGCAAGCGAGCCATACACTGATGGATGCGTCTCATCCTCCTGATAACGCCGATGGGTTGAGCGTCGCCGGAGACGCTCTGTAGCCCCGGCTATCACCGTCGGGAGCAGCTCCTCCCCTCGGCCAGAGCGTGTGCGGGAGGTGGAAGACGACCTAACGCTGGGGGCCCGCACGTCAGCGACCCAGCATGCGGGCCCGTCCATTTAAGTGGAAACGGCTTCGGCCGAATCCACCTTCGACGTCGCCGCTATTGCCCGTGTGGCCGTGCTGCTAGGCCGGCCCACTGCTATCTCCCGCCCCGCGCATAAGATAAGGGTAAAACCCTTTTCCCTTTTCTTTTTCTTTACTGTAAACTTATAAAATCCACAAATAATTCAAATAGTGTCCAAATTTGATGAATCAAATTTCTACTGACTCCATAAATCAAGTTCTAATTAATGGGCCATAGTGGACATTTTTTTGTTCTTAGTTTTCACTGGACTCTTTACAAAGGTCATTTATCCACATAAGTCCACCTCAAAAATCCATATTATATTCATTTGAAATCCAAATCCAGTGAAACCAATTCCTAAATGTTTCTAAAATCATGCCTAATTTAATGGGTACTTTTACTCATTTTTATAAAAAGGCATTCTGTAGACATCTTGCAGATCCATTAAATCCCTTGTTCCATCATACTGAAATGTTCAGAAATAACTACTGATCCAATTCCAATCAAACCACTTTGTTATATTTCATATAACCATATGAGTCCTAGAAAAGTCAACTTCATATTTTTAGAGCACTTTTATTTATTTATTTTTGCCTTGTTGTGTTGCTTATTGTGATTGTTTCCGGCGTTAGTTGACGAAGTAGACGGAGTACTTGAAGAAGGACCAGAAGATTTCAAGACTCTAATGAACCAGGCAAGCAGCCCTTTGACCATGACACCCCTCTTGTTCATCGGTACCCTTTTTCCGATTGCATGATGATGAAATATGACGGTGGTAGACTTGTTGTGAACCACCACATGACGCATACCCTTACTCATGACATTACCTTGTTCATGATTGTGTTGTCAATAGACTAGTTGATGCATAATGATACACGTGTACCATGAACTCTTCATGGATACATTCTTTCGAAAACCCCATCGGGTGCCCCTAATGCCCTTGGGAGATGTTGAACTAAGGTCATCACTTGAGGAAGAAGTGGTGTACCGAAGAGATATTATGGTGTGTGTAAAATGATGGATTAGATTTATGTGTGATTACCGTCCCAACCAAACATGCGCAACCACTCTACCCTTATATGGGAAAGGGCATTATTGATTACCTAGGCTGATACTAACTTGGAGCCCGCATTACTAGTGATGGGAGAGTTGTTGTTGCACTCTCTCGGGACGGGGTCGTGCCAGGTAGGGCGGCCATGACTGTTTTCACAGGGCACCGGACACACCGTTGGTACCCTGTGCTCGTGGTATGTGATGAATATGGGAGCGAGGCTCCACAATCTTAAGATGTGAAATGTTGGGCACGGGGGGTTACTACCAATCGAGTGGACTCCATGTTAGTGTCGTCTAGGGAAACATAGTGATCGGGTGCTTACCCCGGGTACTTGAGGTACCGCGGTCGTTGATGACACGGAAGTTCGCCGGATCTTGTGGGTAAAGTGTGCAACCTCTGCAGAGTGTCAAACTATTCGAATAGCCGTGTCCACGGTCATGGATAGTTGGGAGGTGCTACTTAAACTATGTCCAGAAATTTTACAATCTCGGTGCATGTGTGTGTGGAAAGGAACTATTAGTGTCAAGGTGGTGACTTGACATGTTGAAAGGCGTGGCATTGATTCAAATTCTATTTATGTTGATATTTGTAACCTGTTCTCAAGGTTACCCATGTTCATTGATGCATATCTACAAGTTGATAGGACATCTCAACTAGCTTGAAGCTAGGTTGGTTACTTGTTGTACAGTTACATTGTTACTTTGAACCAAATCATGGGTTGCTTGCGAGTACATTCAAAGTACTCACTAGCTTGCCACTGTTTATTTTATTAGCCAGGCACGAAAGAATAGGATATGATGAAGAATATTCTGGTGACGAGCATGCGAGCTAGGACGCTTCCCACTCAGAATGCCTGTAGGGTTAAGGCAGATGGCATGGGTCCAAGTTATTGATGAAGATTTCCGCTGCAATATCATACTCAAGGCTTGACCGTCATGGTCTTAATTTATGTAAGACAGTATGTATGGATGTAAGACTCTTGTTATTTAGCTTCTGTGTGTTCAGTGAGCATTGATCTCTGGGATCACTGTACATGTGCATTCGGTGATCACAACTTATGAGTCGGGGTCCCCACAGAGCTGGTATCAGAGCCATCCTGACTGTAGGAAGTCTTAGTTAGCATGGTCATTAGTTTGGGCAAAAAAAATTCAAAACTATTACTAATTTTTGAAAACTATCTATACTTATCTTCCTTTCTCAGTTTTTCGAAAACTAAGATATACTTTCCTCTTCCCCTTCAAAATTTTAAATGGTCGCTAGAATCATTATGCCCCTGACCACGGGATTCCTTGTAATCCTCATGGATAATCTAGAAGGTAGACGCCTTGCCAGACACTCACCCACCTCCTCTGAACACAAGATTGGCAACACCACAGCAAGACGATGCCAACAGAAGGTACGCCCTCAAGGAATGAGGACATGGAGACCCAGAGGATGGTGACACCTTTGAAATTGCCCCAGGATTATGCAACCTTGGCCTATGATGACCAGGGCATAGGATATGCAAGATCATGATATACATCACTAGTAGAGCAACCCTGTCCTTATCATTGTTGCATCGGCAACCACCGGTGGATGAGAACCTAGCCATTTGGTCCGCCTCACTATAGTGAGCAGGAAAACGGTTCTCTTCATCCCCCGCTCTCGGTGACGATACTAGCAACAGTGTGTCCGGCAGATTGGACCTCTACTATGCGTTGTTAGTGTCATTACATGAAAGATTGCCTACCTGGTACACTCGACGCCTTAGAAGGCAAGAGGGATCGTCATGATTAAGAATACAAGAGAAGACCAAGTCAATGCTAGCTACGAGGAGCCACCTTCACCCCATCACTTCAACAAGCAAGAAGTTGTTGAAGATTATTTAGGCTCAACCTGGATCATTTCATCAAACAACTACAGGAGACGTAGTGACACCTGAGGAAAACCCAGAAGACTGCACAAGGCACGGAGCAAAGAACGACTACTGAATCCGAGAACCCCTAAGGTAGGATGAGTCGTGTACCCCCTATGCGCAGTCGAGTCCGTGTGATGGTTCGAATAGAACCATGATTGTGTGTTGCTTGTTTTTATTGTTTGTGTTTTGATATAAGTCACAATTTTGCCCTAGGCAACAAGTACGCTACTATATCACCTTCCTTGCTTTCTTTTGTTCGGCACTTTTTGCACCTATTTGTTTGTACTGGCACTATAGAACCCCCTTTTTGGCATCCCCCTCCCCTATGTTAATTTTCCCTCTCATCTCTCTCCTCAACTAAAGGCCGGCAAGACAAGATACACCAAGGGTTCTACTTTGGAACCAACTAGCACTGAGGACTTTTGCTAGAACCTCCTCGACCAAGTGCAACCCCACAGAGTTATGCTTAATCCTCCAGACTGGAAACCCGTCCCTAGACCCTTTGATACTCCACGAGATACCCCAGCTCAAATCCTTAACCACGTGCTTAACCCGCAGAATTGCAAGAGAACCAGTTAGGCCTCCATGACCTTGCACAACACTGGGTTCGTTATGGAACTAGTGGACATAGTGAACGAACTCATTATCATCTTAAGGTAACACCAAAATGAATGATGCCATAGGGATACCAAATTGAGGATATAGGAGTAGAGGACAATTGACTTGATGAGTTTATATCAATGACTTTGAGGGATCATCTGAGTCTATTTGGTGGATTATGAGGCTTTCATGTTGGTAGATGAACTTGGTGGGATCAGTTAAAAGAGTAGCATGACTCTCATTGCCCCTGGGTAAATTGGATTTAGTAGGACAATTATGATCGCAAGCTAAAAATTCTTGGAAGTGTAAGGATTTGACTTAGCCAGGGGATATTGATAGGAGATAGTTGTTACGATAATGACTTGGGGTAAACATATGGGAAATCTCATCGGACATGAGATTTAGATTTAAGTAGGTGATCCTAGTAGAGTATAGATGCTGAGTAAGTCTACATGGTTCGGAGTAAATTGGATTTAGACCGATGATCTCGATCGTGATACCATTTTTCTCGGTGGACAATAAACTAGGAGATTGGATTAATTGTCGGGGTTTATTTAGGGATTTGTATGAGCTTGACCTTTGAATTTACTTGACCATGACAATGGAAATTGGTGGACTGACTATAGTAAGGGTAGCCCTTTCAAGCATATGGGGGTTATAAGACATTAGAAGATTCGTATGAGACACCATAGACATTGGATTTGTAGAACTAATGGATTATGTAGTGATTGATGGAAGTTAATGGGCTGTTGGAGTTCATTCATAGGAAGGAAACAAGATCTTGGAGTGGCTTACGATGTGTTTCCTTAGGATAGAGATGCACTATCTTGGACCTTGGAAGAATAGGCTGAGCACTTGGATTGTGATGTTTAATTCAAGCTTGGGAGCTTGTAGGCTCTACCCATGGATTTTTACATAGGGATAGCCATACACGTGAGTTTGAGGATCATAGACATATAGGATTTTGTTAGACCTCCTCTTGGCAGTCATAAGGATATGGATAGCATGAGTCATGATTGGAGTTGACCTATACGAAGGGATGCTTTCAGTGGTATAAGGTGATTTGTTTGGAGGACTAGATAGAACAATTGGATCTTAGAAACCGTGCTTAAGGATAAGATGATAAACATTCACTCGCACACTAGAATCCTTGAAACCCTTAAGCCTTACCAAGCCACATCATGGTCGGATCATGACCTTGGGCCTTGACTCTAGGTCGAGAAGACCCTGACCAATACTCAACCGTGACCACCACCGATACCCCAACCTATACCCTATGTACCCCGTGGGCAACTCTTCACGGAGTACTCAAACAAGCTGATTCTCATCGTTATTTGATGACATACTTGTCTACCCGAAGACGGAAGAAGAATCGTTCAGCTGGTTAAGGAACATCTGAGGACCGCCATGTCAAGGATGAAGAACTATATCAACCGCCATCGCCAAGAAGTGAACTTCCTCATTGAAGACCGTGCGTATCTACAAACCACTCCTCTCTAAGGAACCAAGCATTTCCATGACAAGGGAACCCACACCAAGATTCATCGGCCCTCTTCAAGATCACTCCAAGACAAAGAATAGACGGCTACCAACTAGAGTTACCACCTGACTCACCCACTGTGCACAACGTTTTTCCACACAACACCACTCCGGAAATGTTTCCAACTTCCTAACTAGCCCGGTCTCTACAAGGACATCAATCACCAAACCATTGACCCCCCAGCCCAACCTGACCTAATGCGAGAGACCCCTTAGCAACCTGGATCAACCGAGAACGTCATACACGAAGCTACAACACCAGGTACTTCAAGATTCAATGGAGCAAAACCCGTAAGCGGAAGCAGTATGAGGACGTGAAGACTACCCCAAATCCAAGTCTCCATACTCCTTTCTGCGCCTAGTTTGGGAATTTCGGGGACGAGATTCTTGTAAGGGGGGTAGGTCTGTCACACCCTGATTTTCATGGCACAACACTTATGATTATAAATCATGATAAAATGTGGTTTGACAAAAACTTTTGAGTGTTTTGGACTTCGCCTTGATTGGATTTTTGTCTATTGTTTGCAAGTGTTATAAAAATCAAATAAATCCTCCAACTCCTATACTTCATCTCCTTGCTCCAAACTCTTGAACCAATGATCATGCCATGTGTATAGTACATTATAGAATTTTCTTAAAAAAATAATTTGGCAAAAAGTATTTTCTAAATTTAGTTTTCCAAAAATCCCTGAATTGAGGTTTGCACTGCAAGTACTTGATTTGGGGTATGAAAAATATTTCAAAGTATATGTTTGACTCCTATTAGATATATAACACCCATAAACCACAAAAATATAATTTAAAAAGTTATTTACCTATTTTATTTAAAGGCTTTTTCTTTAGGCCAGAAATGGTCTTTAATAGGTTAAAATTATTTTATGCTTTAAAAATATTTGGGAAAACCTAGGGAAACTCAGTGGACATATATTGTCCATATGTAAGAGTTTCAACACATGGTCATGTTCAAAATATTGGTGAAATCCCTCAAAAACCCTTTCTGGATATTTCAAGCTTTTGAAATGTTTACAAAGGAAATATTCTCTACAAATTCCAAGAAAATTCTAGAATGTCACATATGACATGTTTAATGATCTTGCCAAGTCTCATGTAATGGAGAATAGTATAACCCCATGAAACCCTCTCGAAACCATTTCTGCCCTTTTTCAAGTTTGAACAACTTTACATTATCAAACTTGTCCAAATGCTCTCAAACTTGGTCCACATGCTAAAATGGTCTAATAAATCATATAGACCAAGTGGAACAAGTTGGAGAACAAGTTAAATTGATCAAAGTGCCCCAAAACCCTTCCTGCCCAGAACCAAATTTGAACAACTCTACATTGGCAACTTTCTCCTTTTGATCTCAACTTTTGTGGACATGTTCAGAACCTCAAATTATGACACTACACCAAGTGGTGCTTCAAGGAGAATAGATTTATATGGCTAAATCTTGGAAAGTCCATTTCGATTGATTTCTAGCGTTTAAAAAAGTTGCATTGGCAACTTTGCCCAAATTGACTCAATCTTGGTGGAACCACTTGTTTTCTCATGCCATTTGGCCCTGTCAATCCTTATGACAAGATGAGTTCATCTTCTTTCCCAAATCAACAACAAACACCTTCTGCCATTTTTCTAAAAACACCAATTTGGCCACTTCCACTAATCTCCATGAGTTCTCCTTTTTACCACTACCCCTACTAGTCCCCCTCTACCTCTGGTGTGCTTCCCTGCCCGAGAGGCAATGATGAAGGGGGGCAGGAATCCACTTTTATTCTCTGGACAGCAGCATTTTCACTTTCTCTCCACCCCTCCTCTCCTCTACTGGCTCCCCAGGGCATCCTCTGTCATTGCCGCATTGTTTACTCCCCCTGCAGCTTCCAGACACAAGTGGTCGCGCCCATTCCGCAAAAAGGCATGCCATGCCGACCAAAGACGCGCTCTGGAGCACGTCAGCGTGCTCCCGACCGTTGACGCATCATCCCCTGACCACCTCGAGCCTCCCCCTCGCGCCAGTCGAGGTCCTCGACGTCCGCAACGCGACAGCCATGCAGGCCCCCTCCTCTTTCCCTCTCTCTCACCTCCCGCGGCGCGTGCCTAGAGCCGCCCAGCTCGGCCAATGCTCACGCGAGCCTGTGGCTCCGCCAGGAGCTCGCCCCTCTACCTCTCTCTCTCTTCTTGGCACCCTACTCGACTCCTACGAACACCGTAGACAGCCCCTCTCCCTCCCTCCTGGCCTCCCAAGCTGTTGCCGCGGCCACCCATACGTCGCGTCCACGGTGAGCCACGGGTGGGCTATTTAAGGCCACCCTCAAGCCCCCTCTCTACTGCTTTGGCTCTCTCTCCCTCTTGTGCACCCCCTGGACCAACTCACTCCCCTCCTCGCGCTCTCCATCCTCCTCCTAGGCCGGAGCCGATCTGGCGGCCGCTGCTCAAATTCGCAGGCCTCGGCCCCTCTCTCTTCCCCCTGGACAGCCCCGCACCCTCTTGTCACCACCACAAGCCCTTCCCTCGCCACCGTTCATCCCCAGGGTGTCGTATGCTCGAAGTTGAAGATGGCCGATGGCCTCTTCTGCGTTCGTCCAGGTCGTCGCCGCTACAGCTCTCCTCGGCAAGTGAGCCGTACACCAATGGATGTGTCTCATCCTCCTGATAACGCCGATGGGTTGAGCATAGCCGGAGACGCTCTGTAGCCCCGGCTATCATCGTCGGGAGCCGCTACTCCCTGCGGCCAGAGCATGCGCGGGAGGTGGAAGACGACTTGCCGCTGGGGGCCCGCACGTCAGTGACCCAGCATGCGGGCCCATCCATTTAAGTGGAAACGGCTTCGGCCGAATCCGCCTTCGACGTCCCTGCTATCGCCCGTGTGGCCGTGCTGCTGGGCCGGCCCACTGCTATCTCCCACCCCGCACGCAAGATAAGGGTAAAACCATTTTCCCTTTTCTTTTTCTTTTTTGTAAACTTATAAAATCCACAAATAATTCAAATAGTGTCCAAATTTGATGAATCAAATTTCTACTGACTCCATAAATCAAGTTCTAATTAATGGGCCACAGTGGACATCTTTGTTGTTCTTAGTTTTCACTGGACTCTTTAAAAAGGTCATTTATCCACATAAGTCCACTTCAAAAATACATATTATATTCATTTGAACTCAAATCCAGTGAAACCAATTTCTAAATGTTTCTAAAATCATGCCTAATTTAATGAGTAGTTTTACTCATTTTTATAAAATGACATTCTGTAGACATCTTGCAGATCCATTAAATCCCTTGTTCCATCATACTGAAATGTTCAGAAATAACTACTGATCCAATTCCAATCAAACCACTCTGGTTATATTTCATATAACCATATGAGTCCTAGAAAAGTCAACTTCATATATTTAGAGCACTTTTATTATTATTATTTGCCTTGTTGTGTTGCTTATTGTGATTGTTTCCTGCGTTAGTTGACGAAGTAGATGGAGTACTTGAAGAAGGACCAGAAGATTTCAAGACTTTGATGAACCAGGCAAGCAGCCCTTTGACCATGACACCCCTCTTGTTCATCGGTACCCTTTTTCCGGTTGCATGATGATGAAATATGACGGTGGTAGACTTGTTGTGAACCACCACATGATGCATACCCTTACTCATGACATTACCTTGTTCATGATTGCATTGTCAATAGACTAGTTGATGCATAATGATGCACGTGTACCATGAACTCTTCATGGATACATTCTTTCGAAAACCCCATCGGGTGCCCCTAATGCCCTTGGGATATGTTGAACTAAGGTCACCACTTGAGGAAGAAGTGGTGTATCGAAGAGAGATTATGGTGTGTGTAAAATGATGGATTAGATTTATGTGTGATTACCGTCCCAACCAAACATGCGCAACCACTCTACCCTTATATGGGAAAGGGCATTATTGATTACCTAGGCCGATACTAACTTGGAGCCCACATTACTAGTGACGGGAGAGTTGTTGTTGCGCTCTCTCGGGACGGGGTCGTGCCGTGTAGGACGGCCATGACTGCTTTCACATGGCACCGGACACACCGTTGGTACATCGTGCTCGTGGTATGTGATGAATATGGGAGCGAGGCTCCACAATCTTAAGATGTGAAATGTTGGGCATGGGGTGTTACTACCAATCGAGTGGACTCCATGTTAGTGTCGTCTAGGGAAAGATAGTGATCGGGTGCTTACCCCGGGTACTTGAGGTACCGCAGGTCGTGGATGACACGGAAGTTCCCTGGATCTTGTGGGTAAAGTGTACAACATCTGCAGAGTGTCAAACTATTCTAATAGCCGTGTCCATGGTCATGGACAGTTGGGAGGTTCTACTTAAACTATGTCCAGAAATTTTACAATCTCGGTGCATATGTGTGTGGAAAGGAACTATTAGTGTCAAGGTGGTGACTTGACATGTTGAAAGGCATGGCATTGATTCAAATTCTATTTATGTTGATATCTGTAACCTGTTCTCAAGGTTACCCATGTTCATTGATGCATATCTCACAAGTTGATAGGACATCTCAACTAGCTTGAAGCTAGGTTGCTTACTTGTTGTACAGTTGCATTGTTACTTTGAACCAAATCATGGGTTGCTTGCGAGTACATCCAAAGTACTCACTAGCTTGCCACTGGTTATTTTATTGGCCAGGCACGAAAGAACAGGATATGATGAAGACTATTTTGGTGACGAGCATGCGAGCTAGGACACTTCCCAGTCAGAATGCCAATAGGGTTAAGGCAGACGGCATGGTTCCAAGTTATTGATGAAGATTTCTGCTACAATATCATACTCAAGGCTTGACCGTAATGGTCTTAATTTATGTAAGATGGTACGTATGGATGTAAGACTCTTGTTATTCAGCTTCTGTGTGTTCAGTGAGCATTGATCTCTGGGATCACTGTACACGTGCATTCGGTGATCACAACTTATGAGTCGGGGTCCCCATAGAGCTGGTATCAAAGCCATCCTGACCGTAGGAAGCCTTAGTTATCATGGTCGTTAGTTAGGGTAAAACTATTTTCAAAACTATTACTAATTTTTGAAAACTATCTATACTTCTCTTCCTTTCTCAGTTTTTCGAAAACTAAGATATACTTTCCTCTTCGCCTTCAAAATTTTAATTGGTCGCTAGAATCATTATGCCCCTGACAACGGGATTCCTTGTAATCCTCATGGATAATCTAGAAGGTAGACGCCTTGCCAGACACTCACCCACCTCTTCTGAACACAAGATTGGCAACACCACAGCAAGACGATGCCAATAGAAGGTACGCCCTCAAGGAATGAGGACATGGAGACCCAGAGGATGGTGACACCTTTGAAATTGCCCCAGGATTATGCAACCTTGGCCTATGATGACCAGGGCATAGGATATGCAAGATCATGATATACATCACTAGTAGAGCAACCCTGTCCTTATCATTGTTGCATCGGCAACCACCGGTGGATGAGAACCTAGCATTTGGTCTGCCTCACTATAGTGAGTAGGATGTCATGGGTCCAAGTTATTGATGAAGATTTCCGCTGCAATATCATACTCAAGGCTTGACCATAATGGTCTTAATTTATGTAAGACAGTATGTATGGATGTAAGACTCTTGTTATTCAGCTTCTGTGTGTTCAGTGAGCATTGATCTCTGGGATCACTGTACACGTGCATTCGGTGATCACGACTTATGAGTCGGGGTCCCCACACCTCTGGCGCTGCGGGTTGAAGTTCCGGATCATTGAGGGACGACTCTTCGACCGGCTTGTTTTCCTTCACCCTCTTACTGGGCTTTGCTTTTCCACTGCATAAGATCAAAAAGATCAGTACAAATATAAAGGATTGTAACGAATACAGGATAAGTAAATCATCATTACCCTGGAGCGGTCTTAAAAGCCGGCATGTTGGACTGGATTGAGTCGCTAGAAGAAGGTGAAGTTTCCTGATAATTTGAATCAGAAGAGTTGAGTGGTTGACGAGTGAGGCCCGCCAAAGGATAAAAACGGTTTAAGTCGGGGGTGACCTTGTTCCGGCGCTTCCTTGGCGTGTTTGGTAAGCCAGAGGAGAGTTCCGCGTCCTTGCTGGTCCGGGTCTGCCTCTAGCTCTCATGAATCTATCGCTTCAAAAGAAACTGAGGATTCTGATAAGCTAAGGGATGAGAAAATCTTACTTTCCGGGTTACTCTTTGGATTTTGTGTCTCGGCAAAGGCTCGGAGTCAGAGGAACTAATAGTTACCTCTCCAGCTACTCCCTGACTTTTTCCCGTGTCATCCTGATGATAATCGGTGTCAATAAGGTGGTTAAAAAGGAGCCAAGAGAGTCAAGAGCTACCTCTGACTCAGAGTTGTCTTCTAGTCGAAGCAAGTCAGAAGCACTGGGCTTCTTTCCTCTTTTCTTAATGTCGGATTTCCTGGTGGCTTTCTTGGCCTTCCTGGCTCTCTTTGCAGCCTCATGGTCATATTTCTTCTTCCAAAATTCATCATCAGCCTATGAAAAATCAGCAAAGGTTTGAGTTAAGACAAAAACATCAAAAGATAAAGGTAAAATGAATGAGTTTGGCGGCTTACCCCTGGAGCCGGTTTTGCTTTGCAGAAAGGGCTAAGGCCCACCTTGCCACAATTTGTTAGGCTTTCATTCAAAGCGACTTTGTCATGTCATCAATGACGTCGTCAGGTAAATCGTCAGGGCTGTGGTGGAGAGGATCATTCTTCTCACCCGTGTAGGTGCACATCAAACCGGAGCGGCGGCTCAACAGAATGATCCGCCAGGCAACCCAAACCCGGACCAAGTCAATACCATTTAAACCGTTCCCCAAAAGAGCCTTGACTTTAGCCATGGTGGGGGCAAGCTTCTGGCGATCGGCGGCTGACAACTTGTCTGAAAGAGGATGATTAGATCAAGGCGCAAGGCGCAAAAGCCAGGCAGAGGGTTCTCGTCAGCCGGAGATGTGTCTTGACAATAGAACCATGTTTGGTTCCAGTCTTTGGGGTGACTCGGTGGGTGCGCGTCAGGAAACATGGCGTCTCTCCGTCATTGGATTGAGACCCCGCCGAGTTCCAAACTGGGTCTGTTGGAATATTCATTCTGGTAGTTCAAATAAAACAACTCTCTGAAAAGTAGCAAGCTAGGTTCTTCTTCAAGATACACCTCACAAAATACTTGGAAGTTGCATATGTTGGACACGGAGTTGGGTCCGATGTCTTGAGGACGGAGGTCAAAAAAGTGCAGGACATCTCTGAAGAACTTTGAGCCGGGTGGTGAAAAGCCCCGGTTCATGTGATCAGTGAAAACAATGACTTCCCCTCTTTGGGCTGAGCTTTTTCTTCGATTGGATCAGGATTACGGTACGACATCACATCCTTTTTAGGAAGATAGCCGGTTTTCACAAAATTGTCGAGTGTACTCTCTGTGACGATGGATTTGACCCAGTTACACGAAGCGACTGTTTTGGGCGGCATTGTGAAGAAAGAAGCCTAAAAAAGAGAAAAATTGTCGGTTCAAATTTAAGCCGGAGGAAAAGTATTAAAGCATGTATTCAGAATGGCGGCTTATAAAGGGGCCTAATGATATATGACTAATTACGTCAGGTTATTTAAACCGCCATGAGCAGCCAGGTTATTTAAGCCACCATGGGCAGTTGGATGTTACCTATTGAGCATTGCAATTTAAGTCGGTGGTTTGAGTCGCCATGGCTAGGTGGATCTATAAAAACACAGATTTTTGGCTAAGTGTCACACAAACAAGTTTCACAGATTGCAATGTTATTTTGGATCAACGGATGTTCAGAAAAAGGAAATGAATCTAGACCTAAATAACCAGTGCAGATGAGTTCATAAGCTCTAGAGGGATCTTTTCTTCTAGGAAAGGGGTCTGCTAGTATTGAAAGAAAAAGCAAAACAGCAACCGCATCGGTTATACACCATTTTCAGATCAAAGAGGTTCATGGTGCAAGCACTGAAGATGAACTACGATGAGCTATGAAGAACACAGAGAAGTTCAGAAACCCTAATGCGGATCTGAGGAGCAGGAAAGCAAAAACGTAGAGGTGCAGATCTACTGCGAAGGCTCGCCGCCGTTCTGGATCGATTCAGGGTGATGCAGCGGCCTGGGACGAAGACGACGGTGCGCTCTGCGGCGGGGGCGGAGCTCGAGTGGCAGAGGTCGCGAAAGGAAGAAGACGCTGGAAAGGGGGAGAATGAGGAAAGACTAGGTCGTGGCTATTTATAAGGAAAAAACTGATAAGTGGGCGCGAAAAACGAGGAGGCCGAAAATATGGTTATCTAGCTGCCAGGACGCCTCGATTCTCGGGGTGGTCATTAAGATAATGATCCATTGAGATATGTTGGATAAAGTGTGAATTAATGGCAGATGACGTCATGGCGGGTTATCACAAATCCAGAACATGACGTCATGGCTGGTTATAAACTCTCGCACAATGAAGAGCAGAAGATTTTTTCGAAGTGTTGAAGATTAGCATGAACCAGTTCAAATCAATCTGGGGCCTGATGTTGGGGATATAACTATAAGGTATGACCCGCCAAGGACGGGCCGGGTTATACCTACGGCGATTCATCATATGAAGCCCGAGACGATACTTGAAGATGGCGGTTCAGTTAAGGGCCCAAGGCCCAAAGGCAGCTTAAGGCCCATAGAGATAAACTACCATATATTTATGACTTGTATTGTAAGGAAGGAATAGATAGAGACCGAGCCGGACACTGTTTATGAGCCGGCCGAGACTCTTTGAGCCGCTGGGCGTCGACCTCTGTATATAAAGGGATGACCCGGCGGCGGTTCAGGACAAGGAACATCAGATCGAGAGCTAGGTCAAGCGAATTCGCTCCCTGGTAATCGAGACACAAGAAATCCCACCTCAAACTGGATTAAGCCATTACCTTCACCGCAAGGGGCCAAACCAGTATAAACTCCCGTGTCCTTTGCCCCGTTTTAACCCCTTTAAGCTTCCTAGTTGCGATGGCTCAACGACTAAGTCCTTCGGCTAGGACATCTGCCGTGATGTTTCTGTCGGCGTTCTGGGAACGGGGGTCCCCAGACTTGCCTACCTACGGCCTTCGGCGTGGCTCGAGTGGTGGCCCAGTATGGCCCATCTTCATCAGCACAAGTCTCAAGACCCTCGCGAGGGGCCAAGCCTCACGGGGCGGATGACACGAGGCTTCCTCAGGGGTGGCCTCGCTAGGCAGGCTCGCGAGGAGGCGAAGAGATCAAGGCAGGGGTACCTCGCGAGGTGCTCGTGACGCAAGCCGTGATGACCGAGACCAGGCGGGCGTCGGCCCGCGCAGTGTCCTTGTTTCCTCTTTGGTGCAAAGGGGGCAAGCACAGGCGCGGAGTACCGAGGCATCAGTCAAAGGTTGCCACTTCAGTGCAACGAGACCAAGACCAGCAGAGCGGCAGGATGGAGGTCACCATGGAGCCCAAGACGGCGTCATCGCCAGTGCCTTTGGCAGCCGAAGACCAACTTTTGTCAGGATAACTTGTACTAGATGTTCCCCTTCAAAATGGCCGTTGTTGGCGCCCTTCCCGCTCAATATTTGGGAAGAGGGCCAGGGCCTCTCTATATATAGGGATAGCCACCACAATAGAGGGTATCTCATCGGGTGCTCATTAGTTCGAGAGGCGGTCAAACTCATCCAAGCAGTTCATTGCACCAGCTCAAGAATACCTCTCGCGAGGCAGTTCTTCCTTTGTACTATTCATCATCAGCCCCTGAGGCAATCCACCATGCCACACACTGGAGTAGGGTATTACACCACAACGGTGGCCCGAACTAGTATAAATCTTGTGTCCCTCGTGTTGGTCATCGTTTAGCTTAGATTCTCGTGAGGCGATCGGAAGTGGAGTGGTAGGGGGAAGATATTCGCGTGCACCCCAGAGTTTGAACCTTAAGGTTCTGCCGGAACCCAACATCTGACATTTGGCGCGCCAGGTAGGGGCATGCCGGAATCTTTCTTCTGTTGTTTCGCGTTCGATCTCCCGTCGTGTCCATGGCTGACGCTCGCCGGGCTCGCGTCGAGCGTCGGGCTGCTCTCGCCGCCCGCATCGCCCTGACGGCTCCCGTCGGCGGGTGTCCCCGTCGTTCCCCGTCTCCTGCCACCAACGCCACCATCAGCCCGGTGGGGAACGAGCAGCAGGCCTCGTCGCTGCATCCTTCGGTGCGGCTGGAAGGCCGCACCGCCACCCCGTCGCTGACTCCAGCTGGTTCGTCATCCCACGCCCGTTGCACCCCCACGGATGTGCATGCCGCGTTGCTCCTGGCGCGTGAGCTCCTGCACTACCGTCCCATCGACGTCCTCTATGAGGAGTGGCTCGCTCGCATCACCGAGCTTGTCAGCACCGCAGGGGGCTCCCCCGTGCCGTCCCTCTCGCTGCCTCGCCCTCCGTCCTGCGCAGGTGGCGCAGATCAGGAGGCGCCTCCGTCACCTCATCCCCAAGAAGGCGCCCTGGCTCCAAGGCGCGCAGCCCCAGGACAAGACCCACCACGTCCAGCACCCGCGCGACAAGAAAGGAGCTGCCAAGAAATCCCTCGTCCCCAAGAAGGTTCACGCGTGCTCCCGGCACTGGTGCGCCACGACCGCATCCCTGCGCCAGCACGTCAAGACCCCGCGCTGCTCCAGGCAGCGGCGTGCGGGAACCCCCAGGATCAAGCCCTGCATCGGCAGAGAGCTCCAGTGGCCACCGCAGGCTGCCGCGCCTTCACCACCGAGCTACGCAATGTCGCTTGGCCAGGCAAGTTCAAACCTGACCTGCCTCCTCGCTACGACGGCACTGCCGACCCCGCAGAGTTCCTACAGCTCTATGAGTTGGGCATCAAAGCCGCCAACGGGGACGAAAAGGTCATGGCGAACTGGTTTCCAATGGCGCTCAAGGACGGTGCCCGCACCTGGCTCCTGAACCTGCCCCCTGGCACGATCTCCTCGTGGGACAAGATGCACACTCGCTTCATCGCCAACTTTCAGGGCACTCGCGACCATCCGCTGGCCGTGGGTGACCTGCGCCGCATCAAGCAGCAACCCGGAGACACTTTGCAGAAGTACATCCAGTGCTTCAACAGTGCTCGCCTCAAGATTCCCAAGGTGACCGAGGAGGCCATCATCTCGGCGTTCTCTGATGGCATCCGCGACGTCAAGATGAAGGCGGAGCGGCCATCCATGAAGATATGTGTACATTCCTGGAGTTGTTCAACCTGGCGACCAAGTGCGCAAGGGCTGAGCAAGGACGCCTTTCCCTTCTCGAGCTCCCGGCTGCAGATCCAGAAGAGAAGAAAGCCAAGGCCAAGGATGTGAAGCGCAAGGGAGCAGATGTGCTCGCAGCAGAGCTGGACATGAAGCGCGGCAGGGATCAGTCGGAGTCGTCCAAGGGTAGCCGGTACTGTGTGTACCACGACCTCCATACCCACAACACCAACGAATGGCAAGAGCTCAGGGCCGTGCGAGAAGGTTGTGTCGGTCGACGCCCCGAGCGCAACGATCGGGGCTACGGCCGAGGCGGAGGAAGAGGTGGAGGACAATGGGACGACCGTGGTCCTCGCCAAGGATGGCACGACCGGCCTCGCGAGGACCATTGGCAAGACCTGCCTCGCAAGGGGGCTTGGAGGGATCATCCTTGTGAGGATCGCCCGCAAAGCAACGCAGGGATTCCTCCTCTGCCACCACCACCAAGGAGGAATGACGACCATCATCAGGACGAGGGGGCTGGGGGCTTCCAGGAGCCGCGTGCAATCGCTTGCATCTTGGGCGGTGCCCAGGCCCCAGCCTCTCAGTGCATCTTCAAGCAGTTTGCTCGCGAAGTGAATGCAGTCCTCCCCAAGCTTGAGGCCACGCGCCCCCTCAGGTGGTCTGCGTGCGCCATCACGTTCAGATCAGCGGATCAACTCAAGTGCGCGGCAACGGCCGGTGTCCTCTCGATGCTCTGCTCCCCAGTCATCAGCAATGTGCAAGTTACTAGGACCCTCATCGACGGCGGAGTAGGGCTCAACGTCCTGTCCGTCGAGATGCTCAACAATCTTCAAGTGCCATATGATCAGCTTCAACCAACCAAGCCCTTCTCAGGAGTCACTGATGGTTCCACTGTCCCGATAGGGCAGGTCCACCTCCTTGTCACCTTCGGGCAGTCCAAGAAATACCGTACCGAGCTCATTGACTTCGACGTCGCCCACATTCGCCTGCCATACAATGCCATCCTCGGGTACCCCGCTCTAGCCAAGTTTATGGCAGTGACTCACCATAGTTACAATGTCCTCAAGATGCCAGGAAGTGGCAAAGTCATCACGGTCCCCTATGAAGAGAAGGATGCAGTGTGCTCTCTCGAGCGCGCCTTCCAAGCCGCGTCAATCAAGGACCCAGACAGCAAGAGTGGAAACCTACCTGAAGCAACCCCCGAGAAGAAGAAGACGTCACCTGGCTCAAGGCCTCAGGAGGCAGGCACCTCCGGAGGCGCCACATCCGGACATGCGCCCATCCAAGGGGTGCCACCCTCCGTCGCATAGGGAGGCGCGCTCGGTGCCCTCCTCGGGCAAGGCTCGGGGGCTCTTTCCTGGGGAGCCACTGACTTTGCCAAGATCACGAGGGAGGCGCTCGGGCACCACTTGGAGGCGTGCTTCGCGGCACGTTTCCCTCAGAAACGCGTAAGGCAAGGAGGGCCCAACCTTTAGGAATTCATCACCAAGGTCGCTCAGGAGTTGCAGGGATCAAGAGTCATGCGCGGTAACTACCGACTGCCCAGCGTAGCTCCCCATCTAGGCGAGGACGGCGGGCTGTGCGTCTGCATAGACTACCCAGGGCTCAACCGAATCTCATCGCAAGAGCGCTTCTGGCCTTCGCGCATGGGACGTTGTGAGGGTCCACCGCACAGCTACGTTCGCATGCCCTTCGGCTTGCCGAACGCGGCTGCTGCCCACCAGCGCCTGATGAGGAGCATTCTAGAAGCTCAGGTGGCCAAGCATCGTGCACTCCTGGAGGAAATAGAGATGGACCTCGTCGAGCCGCCCGGACCTCCCGAGCCTCCCGAGGCTCGGAGCTCCTAGGGCTCGTGAGGATTGGCTTCTTCACCACGCACTATCAACTACTCCGACACTCGCTCAGCAATGGTATCAGGTGACTTCTCTCAAGTTTCGTTTCAGCTGGGAGCGCCCTCAGGGTAGCATCATTCCTAGGCCGCGTGGGTCTATCCCCGCGGCATGTATCCGTTTTGCTTATGTCTTCAGCTTACCTTGTTGGGGGCGCCCCTTGGGCTGCATCATCCCCAAGCCGCTCGGGCCTGGCCCAGTGGTGTGTGCCTTTCTCTGCATCTATCTAAGTTGATTTGCTTCTTCATTCTTAACCTGCTTATGATTATCGTCCACTGCCTACCACGGTCCTCTCCTCTCTCATGCATAGCGCTTGCACGTTAAAAGGGGGGTGCCTGAGCATCGCGACTCAGGAGCTCTTACCGGCTCTCCATCCCTCACCCCCTGGCCTTGTCCACGGCATCGCGACCTGGCATACCAGCGGTGGCTGAGCTTGCTCGAGGGCCGGGACCTAAGGACGTAGAGCATTTTCATTTTAACCACCTTGCAGGAACGTACCACCGACAAAGGCCCAAAGCCAGGCGCAACCCGCCTCGAGGTAGGGCTCCGTGAGTCCCGCGCTGGCTCACAGGTGCCCAGATACACCTCTCATAGCCCTACCGTGCTGGCCACGTGTCAGGGCGGGGTTGTACACGCCTCGGGGGCTCCTCCCGGAGGGGAGCCCCCCCTCCCACGTACCAGTAGAAGCACCATGCTTTGCGCTGGCTGATGACACTGCCGAGGAGCGGCTATGCCCGTACACATACGGAAGCGCTATGATCCGCGCTGGTGATAAACAACTGAGGGAAGCCCACGGCTATATCAACCTGAGGGAGCCCGAAGCTCAGTGTCTGGCCTCATCGCAATGCCTTCCCTCAGGAGCGCCGCGCGAGCGGGCTGGGCACGGGGCTACGCCCGGGCCATGCCCGAGCACACGCCACCCAGCCAGGTGCCTCGGACCTGGTCGTCGCACGCCCCTCCCCGAGCGGAGCCAAGGTATGAAGACCCATTTGAGCGTCAAGGGGGACTCCTGAGCATCGCGACTCAGGAGCCTAACTGGTCACGTAGCCCCTCACTCCTTAGTTTCGAAAGGCTAACGGCGGCCGAGGTATGTGTGGGGCCGGGCCCTGTCAACATAGAATGACAGATCCTCTCTTCCACCCCCTCCCTATTTGTTGTTTGCTCGTCAAGGGGGACTCCTGAGCATCGCGACTCGGGATCCTAACTTGCCGCGTAGCCCCTCACTCCTTAGTCCCTTCCTGGTGATCCGGTCGGGGCTAACGGCGGCTGAGGTATGTGTGGGGTCGGGCCCTGCCGACGTAGAACACAAGCAAATAGGAAGGAAACCGCAAAATCTAGCAAATCCAGAAGCAAATATTACAGACCATAGATTGTTCTCACAGTACCACACACAAATTTAAACGCCTCCACGAGGCATGGTGCATGTTGCAGGAATCAAAGCAGGAAAAGGGCCGCGAGAAGATTACACATGGGCCGCTCCACCGCTCGTGGTGGAGTCGCGCTTGTCAGCTCCACCCCCCGGGGCCGCGGAGCCAGTAGCGCTTTGCTTGGGCGCGTTGTTGAAGGCACGGAACTTCGCCAGCAAGGCCTCCGCTCTACCCTTGACGGCCTTAGTAGCAGCGGCAGAGCGCTTGGTGTTTACGGGCTCCAGCAGGTCATCAAGGTTGGCGTCGGGATTGTGGAGGTAGACGTGGCTGAGGATCCGCGTCAGCGCTGCGGATGGAAGGATGCGAGCCTCGACTTCGGCCATGGGGCCGATGCCAATCACGACCTCCTCAAGCGCCTCGACGAGGAAGGGAACCAGCTTAGTGGGGCCTTCCTTGGATCCGGCTAGCGGCTTCTTGAGGCCCCCATCATAAAGCGTCTTCAGCGCCGTACGAGCCCTCTCCTCATAGCGTGCGAAGGCCGCGCGGTCCTCGGCCAAGACCTCCACCTTGGCATCCAGCTCAACCCTCTCCATCTTCAGCGCCTGCTCCAGCGTCTTCAGCCGGTCGCGGTCGGCTGAGAGTTTGGTGTCACTGTCCTTGACAGCAGCCTCCCGAGCCTTCATCTCCTCCTCCTTCACCTGGCGATTGCAAATCTCCTTGGCGAGCTCATCACGCAGCCAGTGCAACTCACCCTCCAGCGCCTTGCAGTGGCCCTTGACAGTCGAAGCATCCTTCAACGCCACGTCGCGAGCGGCTAGGGCCTAGGAGGTGGCTTGCTTCTCCTCGGAAGCTGTCACAGCCTGGCTCAGCGCCACTCTGACAGAGGCGTCAGAGCGAACCCAGCTGGAGACCAACTCCAGGCACCCGGCCACCAGGCGGGGATCCGCGCTCCGGAGATCCTCCCACAGCCGGCTCAGCTCGTCGGCGGCTTGGTCCAAGGCGACGGAGGAGGCAGAGGAGACGTGAACCGGAGGAGTAGGAGGAGAAGACGGCAGCGTGATCACAGCTTGGGAGGCGGGGATCTCCTGAGCCTTGGCAACTCCGGTGACAGCATCAAGCACGAGCGCCTCCAGAGTCAGCGGGGTCACGGGGGCTGACTCCTCGCTAGAGCGTCCCTGCTGGCCTCGCGAGGACGATCGTGCAGGGGATGTGCGGGCCCTGCTGCCTCCCTTCCCCGCGAGTGAAGATGCGGCCATGGCTGATGAGCCCGTTCCAGGTGGGGTCGCCGCGTCTCCCTTCAGCCTCTTCGCCGCAGGTAGCAGCCTACCCAATGAAAGATGTCAGGCCTCGACGGCGAAAGACAGGAGCAAGGCGGAGTTCGAATACTTACTGGTTGACTACCGCGGGATCCCACGGACTCTGGCCAAGCTTGAAGCCCGAAAGCCTCTTGCGGGGCTTAGCCTCGGGAGGCCCATCCGCCGAAGAAGACGCACCTGAAGACCTAGAGCTGACTTCGGCCGACGCGAGGGCTGGGGTAGACCCTCGGGAGATCAGCCCAGACATGTCCTTCTTCGGGACCAAGGGCGGGTCCTTCCCCCTCGCCTGGCGTCGGCCTCGTTGTCATCAGGCATGGAGCGGAGGGTGCTGGACCTGCGCCAGGGGGAAGTCTCCCCCGTCCCCTCGAAGGTCGCCTCCGAGTCACGCTCCGCATCCTCTTCATCGTCTTCCTCCTCTCCCCAGCCGGAGTCGTCAGAGGACAAGTTCACCGTCGCCGTCACCGTCTGGCCCTCAGGGTCCTCTGCTGGTACCAGACCGACCCCGTCGAAGGTGGGCATGGTGTCCACCACCTGTTCCCAGTCGTCACGAAGGAACAAGGGGACCGGAGCATCTACCGGTCCTGCCATGTCCTCTCCGAGCAAGAAGCGGAGAGCTACAGACAGATCCTCGTCATCCAGGGCATCCAAGCTCAGGCGGAGGACGACGTCCGCATCCTCAAGCCTCCACAGCGGGCGTGAGTGTGCCTGAAGAGGGGCCACCCGGGGCAACAGGAACTCCCTCAGGAGCGAGGCCCCGGTCAGCTTCGCCGCCCTCAGATTGCCCGGCCTCAGGTCGGCGTTCATCTTCTCCAGCACCAGCTTCGCCCGCCAGTCGTCAAGCTTCGCGTGGGACCACGCCTCAACAGCCTGAGGCTGCACTGTGGGCAGCTCCAGCAGGGGGTTGTGGCACCTGGCGTCAACCATGACCCACTTGCTCCGAAAGCCGTCGGCCCTCTTCCCGGCCTTTGAGATAGCGTTGGACTTGGAGTACGCGACAAAGCTCGCACACGCCGAGATATTGCCGCCGGTGACCCGGTGGGAGAAGAAGTGGTGCAGCAAGGCCACGGAGGGCATCACCCTGACGTGCGCCTTACAGTAGTAGGCGAAGATCGACAGGAGAAGAATGGAGTTGGGATGGATATGCAAAGCATGCAACTGATATTGGCGAAGGACGGCAAGGAAGAACTCAGAGAAGGGAAGAACCAGACCAGCAATAACGTCGCTCATAAATAGGGGGTAGAAGGTGCTCCCCTTGTCCTCCGGCTGGGCGGAGCCAAGCCGGAGCGCAGTCTCCCCCATCTCATTGCTCTGCGCCGCCGCCATCTGGTGCGTGAGGGCGAGATTCTTCTCCGTCACATTGGGGGAGACCGGAGCCGGCGAATACTAGGCCGACGCAGCCCGGGCCGCGCTCTTGCAGGGTGCCAGCCGGGGGAGAAAAGCTGCAGCGAATCTGGAGATTTCGGAAGCAGGAGGACGAAGAGCAAGAAAGGGGATCTGAAGTAAGGCGAGCGAGGGTAATGAAGGTAAGGCTAACCCTGGGCCAGCCTTTTGTCAGTCGAGCAGTTGCCGAGCTAGCATGGGGAAGTGGAGGCGCCCACGTCCAATCAACCGCCACGCGGCGCCCAAGGCCGCAAGCTGATGGGGCCCGCGGCGCTCCGCACTTGCCCCTACGCTTCTCCGCTAAGCCAAGTCCGAGGATGCCTTGGGCCCGGGGGCTACTGTCGGCGTTCTGGGAACGGGGGTCCCCAGACTTGCCTGCCTGTGGCCTGAGGCGTGGCTCGAGTGGTGGCCCAGTACGGCCCATCTTCATCAGCGCAAGACTCAAGACCCTCGCGAGGGGCCAAGCCTCGTGGGCGGACGACATGAGGCTTCCTCAAGGGTGGCCTGGCCAGGCAGGCTCGCGAGGAGGCGGAGAGATCAAGGCAGGGGTACCTCGCGAGGTGCTCGTGATGCAAGCCGTGACGACCGAGACCAGGCGGGCGTCGGCCCGCGCAGTGTCCTTGTTTCCTCTTTGGTGCAAAGGGGGCAAGCACAAGCGCGGAGTATCGAGGCATCAGGCAAAGGTTGCCATTTCAGTGCAACGAGACCAAGACCAGCAGAGTGGCAGGATGGAGGTCACCGTGGAGCCCAAGACGGCGTCATCGCCAGTGTCTTTGGCAGCCGAAGACCAACTTTAGTCAGGATAACTCGTACTAGATGTTCCCCTTCAAAATGGCCGTTGTTGGCGCCCTTCCCGCTCAATATTTGGGAAGAGGGTTAGGGCCTCTCTATATATAGGGATAGACACCACAGTAGAGGGTATCTCATTGGGTGCTCATTAGTTCGAGAGGCGATCGAACTCATCCAAGCAGTTCATTGCACCAGCTCAAGAACACCTCTCGCAAGGCAGTTCTTCCTTTGTACTATTCATCATCAGCCCCTGGGGCAATCCACCACGCCACGCACTGGAGTAGGGTATTACACCACAATGGTGGCCCGAACCAGTATAAATCTTGTGTCCCTCGTGTTGTTCATCGTTTAGCTTAGATTCTCGTGAGGTAATCGGACATGGAGTGGTAGGGGGAAGATCTTCGCGCGCACCCCAGAGTTCGAACCATAAGGGTCTGCCGGAACCCAACATCCGACAGTTTCCACGACAGAACATGTTGTAGTAGAGGCGCGCACGTAGCATGTACACGTATGTACAGCCAGGGTGCAAGAAAGTAAATACGGCCACATACATACATATGGGCAGGGTCTCGAACGCCTACTGGTGCATACGTACGGCCAGGGCTCGTGTACATGGAGAGGCAGCGACGGCGTCTTATTCATCGGCAGCCAACCGGCTGGGTCAGAACGTAGAAACTGCGTCGTCGTGTTCATCGGGAGGCAACCGGCTTGGACGGAACAACCGATGGAAACGAGGCATGGTGTATCACAGAATGGAGGAAACGGCCTTGTGTTCAACCACCTAGGGTCGAAACGGGATCCTGTTCACCGGGAGGGCTCTGGTGTACTGCAAAACGGAGGAAACGGACTTGTGTTGGAGCGATGCGGTCAAAATGGGGGTCATGTTCATCTGGAGGGGTGTGGCGTACTACAAAACGGGACTCCACAGGCTACTGTTCATCTCTACCGTCGACCTCCTCCATTCTCCACGGGCTACTGTTCATCCTACGTCGACCTCCTCCAGCCTGCACCTGCCATTGTTCATCCACGGGCTCCTGTTCATCCAGCCTCCACCGCTCCTCAACTGGCTATTGTTCAACCAGCCCTCTCCATGGGGTCCTATTCAACCACCCCTCCACGGGATACTAATCATCCAGCCCTCCACGGGGTCCTGTTCATCCACCCCCAACCGGCTCGATCGATCGGGGTCATGTTCATCCAGCGGCAACGGCCTCTACTACCACGGGGTCCTGTTCATCCAACCCCCCACCAGGAACTGTTCATCCAACCCCCTCCCCCCAACAACGCTCACTGTTCATCAAGAGGCACCAGGTTCGATCGGCTTCAGTTAGTAGCAGTAGCAAAGGAATCGCTCGATCGGGTTCAGTTAACAGCCAGGGATCGATCGATCTCTCGGGTTCAGTAACGTGTAGCCTGTAGTGTAATCGCTCGGGTTCAGTAGGTGAACTCCTCACTCGGGTTCAATTAGAGCCCAATGCCTTGCACCCACGCGTGTACGTGTACGAGAGAAACGCGCAATCCTTCCGTGCATCGCTCGGCCCCGACCACCCATCATAACCAGGAACTCCCCAAAAATTTCCTCTCCCTCGCTTCTACCATGATTTTTTCCGTCAAGGACGGCCCAAAGAATGTCATGCAGGTGCGTCTCCAGCCCGCCCAGGACGAAAAGCCCATTTTATGTCATGATTTTTTGTCATAGAAGTAGGAGCCCACCACATCTATGATTAAACCGGGTTTTGTCATAATTATCGTCATAGAAGTGTCATAAGTATGACAGAAAAAAATTGTTCGGCCCAAAATGTCACGGATGTGTCTTTTTTTTGTAGTGATAGCATACATGAGATCCACAAGCATACAAGAAAAATCCTACGAAATAAGCACAAAAGGTAGAGTTCTTCACAAATACAAGAGGAGATGAGGTCTTCATGATCTAGATAGATCCTTCCCTAGGAGGGGTCTTCATATCCGCTAGGGATCTTCTCCTAGGAGGTCCTAATCTCCTATAGGAGTGGTAGATGAGCAAATCTCCCTCTAGATAGTCTCATACACTTTGTTAACCCTAATTGATGTCCTAGGCACGGAATATATAGTTGACCTAAGGTGAGGAATGAGAGGGCAACAGGAACTCCACGGCCAACTTCCTGGGCGGGTAGTGCGCATGGGCTATGTAGGGCCCATGCGCATGTGGGTCCCGTTGGCACGGTACACGCCCCTGCTGCTACTTCTTGAGCTTGCATAAATTTTTTCCTTGAAGAAGAAAGGGTGATGCAGCACAGTAGAGATAAGTATTTCCCTCAGTTAAAAACCAAGGTATCAATCCAGTAGGAGGCAGAAGCAAGTCTCCAATATATGCACCTGCACAAACTAACAAGTACTTGCACACAACGCGAAAAAGGGGTTATCAATCCCTTCACGTCATGAACAAGAGTAAGATCTAATAGAGATAGGTATAAAAGATAAATAAAAGAGCAAACTAAAGTAAATACAAATAAATTGCAGCAAGGTATTTTTCGGTTTTTTGGTTTATAGATCTAAAATTATACGATGGAAAATAGACCCAAGAGCCATAGGTTTCACTAGAGGCTTCTCTCTTGAAAGAAAACATACGATGGGTAAAGAAATTATGAGCAATTCATAGAAAAGTGCAAAGTTATGACGATATCTAAGGCAATGATCATGAATATAGGCATCACGTCCGTGAGAAGTACACCGACTCATGCCTGCATCTACTACTATTACTCCACACATCGACTGCTATCCAGCATGCATCTAGAGTATTAACTTCATAAGAATGGAGTAATGCCTTAAGTAAGATGACATGATGTAGAGGGATAAACTCAAGTAATATGATTTAAACCCCATCTTTTTATCCTTGATGGCAACAATACAATACGTGCTTCGCTACCCCTACTATGTCACTGGGTGAGGACACCGCAAGATTGAACCCAAAACTAAGCACCTCTCCCATTGCAAGAAAAACCAATCTAGTTGGCCAAACCAAACCGATAGTTCGAAGAGAAATACAAAGGTATCTTAATAATGCATAAAAGAGTTCAGAAAAGACTCAAATAATATTCATAGATAATCTGATCATAAATCCACAATTCATCGGGTCGCAACAAACGCACCGCAAAAGAGTATTACATTGGATAGAACTCCAAGAACATCGAGGAGAACATTGTATTGAAGATCAAAGAGAGATACGAAGCCATGTAGCTACTAGCTATGGACCCGTATGTCTATGGCAAACTACTCACGCTTCATCGAAAGGGCGGCAAGGTTGATGTACAGGCCCTCCGTGATCGAATCCCTCTCCGGCAGAGTACCGGAAAAGGCCCCAAGATGGGATCTCACGGGAACAGAGGCTTGCGGTGAGGGAAAAGTATATTAGTGGACGCTTCTGATGTTTGGAGAATATTTGAGAATATATAGAAGTGGAACTAGGGTTCGAGGACCTCCGAGGGGCCCACAAGCCCTTAGGGCGCGCCCTAGAGTCTTGTGGTTTCCTCGGGACACTTCTGGCCTTCTCTCCAAGTCACGTAGGTGTCTTCCGGTCCAAGCAAAATCATCGTAAAGTTTTAGTCCATTTGATATTCCTTTTGTGTAGAAGTCAAAAACAAGAAAAAAAAACAGAAACTGGCACTGGGCTCTAGGTTAATATGTTAGTCCCAAACATAATATAAAACAGCATATTAATGCATATAAAACATCCAAAATAGATACTATAATAGCATGGCACAATCAAAAATTATAGATACTTTGGAGACGTATAAAGCATCCCCAAGCTTAATTCATGCTCGTCCTCGAGTAGGTAAATGATAAACACAGAATTTTTGATGTGGAATGCTACCTAACATATTTATCAATGCAATCTTCTTTATTGTGGCTAGATATTTAGATCCATAATATTCAAAAGAAAAGTTTAATATTTACATAAGAACAATAATACTTCAAGCATACTAATAAAGCAATCATGTCTTCTTAAAATAACATGACCAAAGAAAGTTATCCCTACAAAATCATATAGTCTAGCTATGCGACGTATTCATCACACAAGGTATTTTATCATGCACAGGCCCAATGACAAGCCAAGCAATTGTTTCACACTTTTGATGTTCTCAAACTTTTTCAACTTTCACTCAATACATGAGCGTGAGCCATGGATATAGCACTATAGGTGGAATAGAATATGGTGGTTGTGGAGAAGACAAAAAAGAAGGAGAAAGTCTCACATCAACTCAGCAAATTAATGTGCTATGGAGATGCCCATCAATTGATATCGATGCAAGTGAGTAGGGATTGTCATGCAACAGACGCACTAGAACTATAAGTGTATGAAAGCTCAAAAATAAACTAAGTGGGTGTGCATCCAACTTGCTTGTTCATGAAGACCTAGGGAAATTTGAGGAACCCATCATTGCAATATACAAGTCAAGTTCTATAATGAAAAACTCCCACTAGTATATGAAAGTGACAAAATAAGAGACTCTCTATCATGAATAACATGGTGCTATTTTAAAGCACAAGTGTGGAAAGATGATAGTAACATTGTCCCTTCTCTCTTTTCTCTCATTTTTTTCTCGCTTTTTTTGTTTGGGCTTCTTTGGCCTCTCTTTTTTATTTGGGCTTCTTTGGCCTCTTTTATTTTTATTAAAGTCCGCAGACTCATCCCAACTTGTGAGGGAATCATAGCTTCCATCATCATTTCTTCACATGGGAAAATGCTCTAATAATGATGATCATCACACTTTTATTTACTCACAACTCAAGAATTACAATTCGATACTAGAACAAAATATGACTCTATATGAATGCCTCATGCATATGAGAACAATATGACTCCCATTGCAAGAAAAACCAATCTAGTTGGCCAAACCAAACCGATAGTTCGACGAGAAATACAAAGATATCTTAATAATGCATAAAAGAGTTCAGAGAAGACTCAAATAATATTCATAGATAATTTAATCATAAATCCACAATTCATCGGATCTCAACGAATGCACCGCAAAAGAGTATTACATCGGATAGAACTCCAAGACATCGAGGAGAACATTGTATTGAAGATCAAAGAGAGAGAAGAAGCTATCTAGCTACTAGCTATGGACCCATAGGTCTGTGGTAAACTACTCACGCTTCATCGGAAGGGCGGCAAGGTTGATGTAGAGGCCCTCCGTGATCAAATCCCCCACTGGCAGAGTGCCGGAAAAGGCCCCAAGATGGGATCTCACGGGGATAGAGGCTTGCGGCGGCGGAAAAGTATTTTCATGGACGCTTCTAATGTTTGGGAAATATTTCAGAATATATAAAAGAGGAACTAGGGTTCGAGGACCTTCGAGGGGCCAATAAGCCCTCAAGGCGACCCCCCCCCTAGGGCACGCCCTAGAGGCTTGTGGCCTCCTCGGGACTCTTTTGGCCATCTCTCCAAGTCACGTGGGTGTCTTCTGGTCCAAAAAAATCATAATGAAGTTTTATTCTCTTTGGACTCCGTTTGATATTCCTTTTCTGTAAAATTAAAAAACAAGAAGAAGAAAAACAAAAACAAGCACTGGGCTCTAGGTTAATAGGTTAGTCTCAAAATTATATAAAATGGCATATTAATGCATATAAAACATCCAAAATAGATAATATAATAGCATGGCACAATAAAAAATTACAGATACATTGGAGACGTATCACGTGCGCACGGGGTGGCTACAGCGGAGAGGACCGTGGGCACGGGGTGTACTTCTTCGCTTCTCGTAGCTCTCCGGATGGCGCGTGGGCACGGGGTCAGGGAGGCCCGCACGCACGGGGTCGCCTGGGAGGTGCTGACTCCTTCTGGTGGTCGGCCTCCATCTTCCTTATGGCCTTGTTGTCCTTCTTCTAGGCCTTGGTGATGCGACTTAGCCACTGGGTGGGGGTCATCCTCGTACTTAATGACACATAGCATACTTTGGTGAGGTAGCATCCAAGTTCCATCCATATCCATTTCAATCTCACAGAGGAGTGAGTCCACCTCATCTTCAATGACACGTGCGCGAGCTTTTGTCATAGGTCCACGTGAAGCTTGATGGGTCGATGTGGTGTCCATGGGATGACCGAAGGATGCTCCGCGTCAGTCCTTGTTTTCACTTTTTGGTGACACCGCTAAGCTAGCTAGTAGCTACTCACTCGTATTGGAAGAAAATGGTACCATTGTTACCGTCATCATTAACTCAATGAAGGAAGGCATACGGTAGGAACCGATATTTAGCAACAAATCCTTTTGAAGCTTTTCGTGTATTTTTTTTAAACCATTTTTAGATCCACCAGCTAATTACTAGCCCCCGTCAATCGTTTGTCTTGTGCGACATGTTTTCCAGACCCAACCTCATCTCCAGCCAAATGTTCCATTTCCACATGTTTTCTTGACCACCCTTTGTCTACCTATTTGCATCGAGAAGGGTTGCCCGATGCCTGTTGGTCCAAAGGCCGATGGGCCCTGCTATGATTGGCACATAGATGGCGATCGACAACGCTCCTAAAGGATGTTATGTTGCGAGGCTGTCTGGGTGAGTGCTGCGAGGTGGCACCAGCTGCTATTCTAAGGTCATTGGAGTTTCTATGAGGAGTGTCGCAACATGTGTGTCATTGCGAGTCGGTGTTGCGAGATGACACTCTTGTACTGCTAGCCAGTGTTGTGATGGTGCCACTATGCTACGAGGCATGTCGCAAGCCAGTGTTGTAGGAGCGACGCCATGTTGCGAGGTGTGTTTCAAGTCGGTGCTAGGAGGGGCGTCCTCATGCCGCGTGGAGTGATGCCAGTGCGGCTAGGCAATGTTGCAACAGGTAGACCGTGGTCCTGGTAGTGATGGCATGCTACAAGTAGGTGTTGCGAGCCAAGCTATGGGACCGCCATTGGTACGGCGAGGCGATGTTGCATGAGTAGTGTTATGTTGTGGGGGAGCGTTGTTGTGCCATGAGGCATGCTACAAGCCGGTGTTGCGAGCCATGCTACGGAAGTGTCGCCGATACGACGAGGCAATGTTGCGATGGGCGGTGGCATGCTGCGGTAGAGCATTGTTGTGTAATGTAGTCGTTGTTGCGACCCATGCGACGGGAGCGCCGTTGATACAACGAGGCGATGTTGCGATAGGTGGTGTCATGCTACGTGGAGCATTGTTGTGCTACAAGGCATGCTACAAGCTAGTGTTGCAAGCCATGCTATGGGAGCGCCGCCGAACGGCGAGGCGATGTTGCGATGGGTGGTGCCGTCAAAAGGTCACGGCAGATGTCCTAGCAAAAGGACTTAGTCGTGGAGCCATCGCAACTAGGTAGCTTAAAGGGGTTAAAACGGAACAAAGGACACGGGAGTTTCTACTAGTTCGGCCCCTTGCGGTGAAGGTAAAGGCCTAATCCAGTTTGAGGTGGTATTGCTTATGTCTCGATTACTAGGGAGAGAATCCGCTTGACCTAGCTTTCGATCTGTTCTTTCTTGTCCTGAACCGCCGCCGAGTCGTCCCTTTATATACACAGGTCGACACCCAGCGGCTCTCAGAGTCCCGGCCAGCTCATAGACAACGTGTCCGGCTCGGTGACTATCTATTCTTGCCTTACAATACAAGTCTTACATTAAGCGGTTTATTCCCAGTGGAACGTCAACCTGTTTAACAACAATTTTCTAAGAAACTTGCTGAATTCTAAATGAAACAACCTTATTTTCCTACGGGCCTTAAGTCGCCCTTGGGCCTTGGGCCCTTATCTTGAACCGCCATCTTCAATATTGTCGTGGGCTTCATATGATGGATCGCCATAGGTATAACCCGGCCCCTCCTGGGCGGGTTATACCTAATAGTCATATCCCCAACATTAGGCCCCAGATTGATTTGAACTGGTTCATGTTAATCTTCAACACTTAGAAAAAATCTTCCCTTCTTCCTTTGTGCGAGAATTCATAACCCGCCATGACGTCATCTTCTGAATTTGGGATAACCCGCCATGATGTCACATGTCATTTAATTCACACAATATCCAACATATCTCAATGGATCTTTACTTTAATAACTTTCCCGAGAATCGAGGCGCCTAGGCAGCTGGATAACCATGTTTTGGCCTCCTCGTTTTTCGCGCCCACTTATCAGCCTCCTCCTTATAAATAGCCATGACCAGTCTTTCCTCATTCTCCCCCTTTCCATCGTCTTCCTCCTCTCGCGACTCTCTGCCGCTCGAGCTCCGCCACCGCCACGAAGCACCTCGTCCTCCTCGTCCTAGGCCGCTGCATCAACCTGTGTCGGACCAGAGTACTCCGGCGCTCCACCACAGTTGAATCTGCATCTGTAAGTGCTTCAGTTCCAACGCCTCAGATCGCATTAGGGTTTGGTTGTTCTTCGTGTTCTTCAAAGTTCTTCCTTAGTGCCTGCACCATGGCCATCTTTGATCTGAAAACGATGTAGAACTTATGCGGTAGTAGTTTTGCCTCCGCCTTCAATACCAGCGGATCCTTTTTCCTTGAAGAGAGATCCCATTAGAGCTTATGAACTCATCTGTACTGGTTTTTTAGGTTTTGATTTATTTCCTTTTTCTGAACTGCTGCTGATCCAAAATAATATTTGCAATCTGTTAAACCTATTTGTGTGGTACTTAGCCAAAAACCTGCATCTTGATAGATCCACCTAGTCATGGCGGCTCATATCACCAGCTGTAGTTAAGTTCAATGCTCAATAGATTCTTGTTTTGATAGACATCAAACTGCTCATGGCGGCTTATATAACCTGCTGTAATTAGTCATATACCATTAGGCCCCTTTTTAAGCCGCTAGTCTGAATATGTGCTATAACAATTTTCCTTCCAGCTTAAATTTGAACCAAAAATTTTGTTCTTTTAGGCTTCCTTCTTCATAATGCCGCCAAAAACCACCACTTCCTGTAACTGGGTTCGCTCCATCGTCATGAAGAACACCCTTCAAGACTTTGTGAAAACCGGTTACTTGCTGGAGAAGTCTGTCATGTCTTACCGTGCCCCCAAGCCGGAAGAAGAAAAACCGCAGCCAAAAGAAGGCGAAGTTGTTGTCTTTACTGATCATATGAACCGGGGCTTCTCACCTCCCGGCTCTAAGTTCTTCCGGGATGTTCTGCACTTCTTCAACCTTTGTCCACAAGACATCGGGCCCAATTCTGTCTCAAATATCTGCAATTTCCAAGTGTTATGTGAAGTTTACCTTCAAGAGGAGCCCACTGTGGAATTATTCAGAGACTATTTTTATTTGAACCGCTAGAATGAGTACTTCAATGGACCTACTTTGGAACTTGGTGGGATCTCAATTTAGCATAGAAGAGACGCAATTTTTCCTTATGCACAACCACCAAGTCATCCAAAGGACTGGAACCAGACGTGGTTCTATTGCTAGGATACTTCTCTGGCTGGTGAGAACGGATTGTCCGGCTTTCGCGCCCTGCGCCTTGAGTCAAACCATCCTCTTGCCGACAAACTGTCAGCTGCTGATTGCAAGAAACTCGCCCCTACCATCGCCAAGGTTAAGGCTCTGCTGGGGAATGGCTTAACTGGCATTGACTTGGTGCGATGCTGGGTCGCTAGGCGGATTATCCCCTTGAGTCGCCGCTCCGGCTTAAGGTGCACCTACACCGGTAGCACAACGGATCCACTGCACCACAGCTCTGAGGAGTTAACGGACGGCACTATCAATGAGATGACAAAATCTATCTTGAACGAGAGTCTGGATGATTGCTGCAAAGTGGGCCTAAGCCCTTTCTACGCGTCTAACCCGGCACCAGAAGTAAGCCGCCAAGCTAGCTTTTTGCTTTTATCTTGAGTACTTTGTCTTAATTCAACTTTGATGATTTTCACAGGCTGATGACGACTTCTGGTGCCGGGTGCAAGAATATGACCATGAGGCCGCAAAAAGAGCCAGAAAGGCCCTGAAAGCCGCCAAGAGAGCGACCACCAAAAAGAGGGGAAAGAAGCCCAATGCTAATGAATTGCTTCAACTGGAGGACACCTCTGAGTCGGAGGTAGCTCTTGATTCTCTTGGCTCCTTTTTTAACCATCTTATTGACACTGACTATCATCAGGATGACGCGGGAACGAGCCAGGGAGTGGAAGAAGAGGTAACTATCATTTCCTCCGACTCTGAGCCTTTGCCAAGACAAAAAATCCGAAGAGTAAACCGGAAAGTAAGATTTTCACACCCCTTAGCTCATCTGGATCCTCACTTTATTTTGAAGCAACAGCAGCACGAGAGCCGGAGGCAGACTCGGACAAGCAAGGATGTTGAACTCTCCTCTGACTTACCGAACACACCGAGGAAGCGTCGAAATGAGGTCACCCCCGACTTAAACTTTTCTTATCCTTTGGCGGGTCTCACTCATCAACCGCTCAATTCTTTGGACTCTAATTACCAAGAAACATCTCATTCCTCTTCCAGCGACTCAATCCAATCCAATATGCCGGCTTTCAAGACTGCTCCCGGGTAATAACAATTACTTGTTCTCTCATTATGCTTTTTGATACTTATGTTGATCTCTTAGTGACTTATGCAGAGGAAATGCCAAGCCCACTAAGAAGGTGAGGGTGAATAAACCGGTCAAGGATCTGAAAGTTAACGCACCAGAGCAACAAACGGCAGCACTTGAAGCCTCTATTCCTCCACCATCAAAGTCGGTTCTCAATGACCCGCTAGCAACTTCTGACCCCGCCCTGGAGCAAACTGGTGACGATCCTTTGAATACTGAAACTTCCAGCCTAGTGAAGACCGCTGACCACCATGATGATGATGTGGTAATCACTGACACCGGCTTTAGAGAGCCGGGAAGGCCTACTGTTTTAGCCAAACATCTGCCAAGGAGGAACACTTGGAGCAGTGCAAGGTCCGATTTGATGTCGCCAGTTATGCTCAACTAAGCATTGGTGAAATATACTCAGGCTTTGTCAGTCAAGTACATAGCAGTCGTGAGCTCGAAGTTGACATGGTGAAAGAGATGCACCAAAAATCTGAGGTATGACCTCCTCCATTCTTTAAGTTATGCATATCCTGCCAGCCCCCAAGTCTATTGTTTATGATGAATTTTGAATATGTTGTAGACTTGATCAACATGAACATGAATAATAACTTGTGAAAGAATCCTTTCAAAATCCGGCTTTAGATCTTCCGATTTAAAATAAATATGCCTTGAATAGTACTGAACTAGTAGCCCCCAAGGGCCGGTTTAATCTATATGAATGAGCTGGTCCTTCATACTTTTGAAAGTAGTACATACTTGTGTAGCTCTCGTGAGCTGGCTTTGGCTATTTGTAGTATAAATAGATCGTAGTAAAAAATGAGCAATATGCATTAGCTCCCAAGTGCCAAGTACTCTTGCTCGCAAAGTGCTTGGACTTATTTACATAAGCCGCCACATAAAGAAAGTTTTCGGTAGACATTAGCCCCCAAGTGCCAAGTGTTGTTTCTTGCAAAAGGCTTGGGACTTAATATGTTGAACTAACCTTGAGTAATGATTTTGATCCGGTGTATGAACACACCACCACTGCTCAACTTCAGTCAGAGCTGTCTAATTTATAGGCTCGTCTAGAGCTGCAAGAGGCTGAGACCCAGAAGGCGAACTCAAAGTTCGAATTCAGCGTCAGTGAGGCAGAAAAGCTAAAACCGGCTTTGAAGTTGAAAAGAGTGCCTGGGCTCAAGAGAAAATTGTGATGACCCAACGGGCTGAGAAGGCGGAGGCGTCTCTCTAGGAAGCGACCACTGAACTCACCGGCTTAAAACACCAGGTGTCTCAGATGGTTTCTGCTATCTTTGGTAAGCCGCCTTATGACTATCAATTTTGAACATCTTTCTTGATGATATAATCTATTTTTGACTAATCCTTGATCATTATGCAGGCCCTCGGAGTAGCAACCTTAACCAAGACATGCTTGTGAAGCTGAAGGCGGTTTATACGCTAGTGGAGCAGCTTTACACTGGTGCTTAGTGTGTATTGGCCACAGTTTCACCAGCTAATGAAATCCCCACTCTCCTGGTTGATGTGCTAAGGAAGCTTTCAGTTCTACCTGAGAGATTCAGTGAGATGAAGTGATCATGTGCAAGAGTCGGGGCTGTAACTGCTTTAAGCCATGCCAAGGCATGGTTACCAGGACTAGACCCGGCCGATATCTCTACTGGGTATCCAAGCTTTAAGGAGGACGGCACTGCGTTCGACAAGAAAGACTTTGCCACTTGCGTGAAGAACATACATCCTCTGGCCAGTCTGATTGCCAGCCAGACAGATCTCGCCAAGTATCAACCGGCTTATGATTTGCAAAATCAGAAGATGCCAACTCCGTCTTACAAAGTGAAGGCCCTTATCCCCCCAATCCGTAAGCACACTTTCGCTCCTGAAGTTGACCCGTCCAAGCTTATTGATGATGAAGCTGAATTCCAAGCTTTGATTGGCATTGACTGGTCATCACCAACCTTCCAGGAGGTAGAACAGGACGACGAATCGGGGAGGGATGACCCAGAAGCATCAGGCCATCAAGAAGATTGATCCGCTGGGCGATTCATATTGTGTGACCTTCTGAAAAACAATTAACCCTTTGGACTCAAGAAGTCATGTAATAGGGTAGAAATAACGTTTGCTTCGTCGTGCCATCGTGCACGTTTCATGCTTAACACTGTTAAACCACCACTTGACACTTAGCCTTGTAGGTTTATGATTTTTGAGTGGTGTGGTAAGATTTCAATTTTATCCTGCACACAAGTAAACAAAATATCCCTTGGCGGTTTACCGCAGGGCGGGTCATAATATCTCATATGCAACCATTGATGTTTTAAAGCAGCTATGGATAAGGCTGTTTGAACCTTAATTGAAACATAACAATGATATCATACTTGAGATATAGAATTGCACTAGTGATACCTGTGCAGTAAGGGTGAGCACCCAAAGCTTTTTAGAAGCCAATATGTCCAAGTGCTGGACATCATCATATATGGGCACCTTGCCGCTTCTTTATTAAGCTGGGTAATAGAAACCACGGGTAAGCTTCAAATATGAGCTTGTGACAGTAAAGGCTGCATGGCCGGAATTACTTTAAACCAAAAAGGTAAGATAGCATCAAGAAAAACTGGAAAAAACTTCAAAAATTCAAGCCAAATGTCAAAAAGCGAGGCTATGGTTCGAATACGACCAGGAATTCGGACCAAAAGGCTTAATAGATATGATTCGAATACGATCAGGAAGCCCCCTGATGGTTTTTGGCATTGCGCCGATCAAAGGGGTAACGACAGCTATGATTTGAATATGATCAGGAAGCCCCCAGTGACCATAATATTTAACGACTATGATTCGAATACGATCAGGAAGCCCCCAGTGACCATAATGTTTAACGGCTATGATTCGAATATGATCATGAGCCGGATCAAAAGGGGTTAAAGCTGTGATTCGAATACGATCCAGCCCCCAAGTGATCTAAGTGTTTACGGCTATGGTTCGAATACGACCAGGAAGTCGGCCAAAGGGGTTAATAGCATGATTCGAATACGATCAGCCCCAAATGATCTAAGTGTTTGACGGTGATGATTCGAATACGATCATGGTCGGACCAAGAGGGGTTAAAGCTGTGATTCAAATATGACCAAGCCCCCTAATGATCAAAATGTTTGCGGTTGTGGTTCGAATACGACCAGGAAGCCGGCTGATACGTCTCCAACGTATCTATAATTTTTTATTGTTCCATGCTATTATATTACCCCTTTTGGATGTTTATGGGCTTTATTTTACACATTTATATCATTTTTGGGACTAACCTACTAACCGGAGGCCCAACCCGTATTGCTGTTTTTTGCCTATTTCAGTATTTCGAAGAAAAGGAATATCAAACGGAGTCCAAACGGAATGAAACCTTCGGGAGTGTGATTTTTGGAACGAACGTGATCCAGAGGACTTGGAGTGCAAGCCAAGAAGCAGCCGAGGCGGCCACGAGATAGGAGGGCGCGCCCACCCCCTCTGGGCGTGCCCCCCTATCTTGTGGGCCCCTCGGGCGGCCACTGACGTACTTCTTCCTCCTATTTATACTTACGTACCCCGAAAACATCCAGGGAGCCAACGAAACACAATTTCCACCACCGCAACCTTCTGTATCCACGAGATCCCATCTTGGAGCCTTCGTCGGTGCTCCACCGGAGGGGGAATCGACCATGGAGGGCTTCTACATCAACACCATAGCCCCTCCGATGAGTTGTGAGTAGTTTACCGCAGACCCCTTCGGGTCCATAGTTATTAGCTAGATGGCTTCTTCTCTCTTTTTGGATCTCAATACAATGTTCTCCCCCTCTCTTATGGAGATCTATTCGATGTAAACTGTTTTTGCGGTGTGTTTGTCGAGATCCGACGAATTGTGGGTTTATGATCAAGTTTATCTATGAGAAATATTTGAATCTCCTCTGAATTCTTTTATGTATGATTGAGTTATCTTTGCAAGTCTCTTCGAATTATCAGTTTGGTTTGGCCTACTAGATTGATCTTTCTTGCCATGGGAGAACTGCTTAGCTTTGGGTTCAATCTTGCGGTGTCCTTTCCCAGTGACAGCAGGGGCAGCAAGGCACGTATTGTATTGTTGCCATCGAGGATAAAAAGATGGGGTTTATATCATATTGCTTGAGTTTATCCCTCTACATCATGTCATCTTTCTTAATGTGTTACTCTGTTCTTTATGAACTTAATACTCTAGATGCAGGCAGGAGTCGGTCGATGTGTGGAGTAATAGTAGTAGATGCAGGCAGGAGTCGGTCTACTTGTCACGGACGTGATGCCTATATACATGATCATGCCTAGATAATCTCATAATTATTCGCTTTTCTATCACTTGCTCGACAGTAATTTGTTCACCCACTGTAATACTTATGCTATCTTGAGAGAAGCCCCTAGTGAAACCTATGGCCCCCGGGTCTATCTTTTATCATATAAACTTTCAATCTACTTTTATTTGCATCTTTACTTTTTGCATCTATATTATAAAATACCAAAAATATATTTATCTTATCATATTATCTCTATCAGATCTCACTTTCGCAAGTGGTCGTGAAGGGGTTGACAACCCCTTTATTGCGTTGGTTGCGAGTTCTTTGTTTGTTTGTGTAGGTGTGTGGGACTTTTGAGGAGCCTCCTATTGGATTGATACCTTGGTTCTCAAAAATTGAGGGAAATACTTACGCTACTATTGCTGCATCACCCTTTCCTCTTCAAGGAAAACCAACGCAAGCTCAAGACGTAGCACCGGCCAAAAGGGGTTAATAGCTAAGGTTCGAATACGACCAGCCCCCAGTTGGTCTTTGAAGTTATGATGACGAAGACACATGATTGTTGAAGATGAAACAACAGAGACCCTGCTTTATTATAATCATCATAATATATACATTATCATAAATATGTACATCAGAACAGCCGGTGGCTCAAGTGTAGTAAGGCCGAAGAGTGATATTCCACGGCCGGTGGGTCTCCTCCTCCGACTTACGCGAGTCTTTGTGCTCTAGAATGTCGATAAGGTAGTACGACCCATTGTTGAAATTCTTGCTGACCACAAAGGGCCCTTCCCGAGGCGGGGATAACTTGTGCATATCAGTCTGATCCTGGATGAGCCAGAGCACCAAATCACCTTCCTGAAAGATTCTGGACTTAACCCGGCGGCTATGGTAATGGCGCAGATCTTGTTGATAAATTGCCGAACGGACTGCCGCAAGATCGCGCTCCTCATCTAACAGGTCAAGTGCATCCTGACGTGCTTGTTCATTATCAGCTTCAACATAAGTTGTCATGCGAGGAGAGTCATGACGGATGTCACTAGGGAGAACCGTATCTGCTCCGTAAATCATGAAGAAAGGCGTGTAACCCGTAGATCTGTTGGGGGTAGTGTTGATACTCCATATCACAGAAGGAAATTCCTCCACCCAACAATCCAGCGTCTGTTGCAAAGGAACCATAAGCCGGGGCTTGATGCCTTTCAAAATTTCTTGATTGGCTCTTTCAGCTTGACCATTGGACTGGGGGTGAGCTACTGACGAAACATCAAGTCGAATATGCTCACGTTGACAAAATTCCTTCATAGCACCCTTGGATAGATTGGTGCCATTATCAGTTATGATGCTGTGGGGAAAGCCAAAGCAAAAAATCACTTTTTTAATGAATCGAACCGCCGTTGCCGCATCACACTTACTAACCGGCTCTGCTCCAACCCACTTTGTGAATTTGTCAACTGCCACCAAGAGGTGGGTCTTTTTATCCTTGGACCTGTTGAAAGGCCCAACCATATCAAGCCCCCAGATTTCAAACGGCCAAGTAATTGGAATCATCCTCAATTCTTGAGCCGGCACATGAGCCCGCCGTGAAAATATCTGACAACCATCATATTTACTGACCAAATCCTCTGCATTAGCGTGAGCCGTCAGCCAATAAAATCCATGACGAAAAGCTTTAGCCACAAGGGACTTTGAACTGGCATGATGACCACAATCTCCTTCATGAACCTCACGAAGAATTTCACGGCCCTCCTCAGGGGAGACGCGGCGCTGAAACACCCAGTGACACTGCGATGGTGTAACTCGTCATTGGCAATTGTCATTGACTTAGACCGTCGGGTTATCTGCCTGGCCAAGGTTTCATCCTTAGGTAACTCACCCCGGGTCATATAAGCTGAGTATGGTACTGTCCAATTTGGGATAGCGTGGAGATCCGCCACCAATTGTGCCTCCGGGTCAGGAACAGCCAGATCTTCCTCTGTAAGCAACTTGACAGAAGGAAAGTGTTAGGTGGCACCGGCTTACGCTGAGACCCCAACCGGCTCAAGGCATCAGTCGCCTCATTTTTCCTGGGATCAATGTGCTCCACCTGATAACCCTTGAAGTATCCAGCAATAGCATCAACTTCGCGGCGATAAGCCACCATGAGTGGATCCTTAGAGTCCCACTTGCCTGAGACTTGTTGAGCCACCAAGTCTGAGTCACCAAAATATCTCACCCGGCTTAAGTTCATCTCCTTAGCCATCCGAAGACCATGGAGCAAGGCCTCGTACTCAGCTGCATTGTTAGTACAGGGAAACATCAACCTTAGAACATAACAAAACTTGTCACCTCGAGGAGAAGCTAAGACAACTCCAGCCCCCGATCCCTCCAATTGCCTGGACCCATCAAAGTGAATAGTCCAATATGTGTTATCTGGCTTCTCTTCAGGCATCTGCAGTTCTGTCCAGTCATTGATGAAATCCACCAGTGTTTGAGACTTGATGGCAGTGTGAGGCATATATTTTAAACCATGAGGCCCAAGTTCAATGGCCCACTTGGCGACTCATCCTGTGGCTTCTCTGTTTTGAATAATATCTCCTAAAGGAGCAGAACTGACCACAGTGATGGGATGACCCAGAAAATACTGCTTAAGCTTCCGGCTAGCCATGAACACCCCATAAACGAGCTTTTGCCAATGTGTATACCTCTGTTTGGACTCAATAAGCACCTCACTGATGTAATAAACCGGCCGCTGAACTGGATACTCCATGCCAGCCTCCTTCCGTTCCACCATAATGGCTACACTGACGGCACGGGCGCTAGCAGCCACATATAACAATAATGGCTCCTTATCAATGGGAGCAGCAAGGACTGGCGGCTCAACTAGCTGCCTCTTCAAGTCTTCAAACGCGTCATTAGCAACATCACTTCAGATGAAGTTATCTGTTTTCTTCATCATCTGATACAGCGGTATAGCCTTCTCACCCAAACGGCTTATGAACCGGCTTAAGGCAGCAATATGACCCGCCAGACGCTGAACATCATTGATACACACCGGCTTCGCCAGGGAGGTGACGCCCTTGATCTTCTCCGGGTTAGCCTCAATGCCTCTATCAGAAACCAGAAAACCCAAGAGCTTGCCTGCTGGCACACCAAAAATGCACTTGGCCGGGTTAAGCATCATCTTGTAGGCCCGGAGATTATCGAAGGTTTCTTTCAAATCATCTATCAAAGTTTCCTTCTCTCTGGATTTCACCACAATGTCGTCCACATAAGCATGAACATTGCGTCCAATCTGACTGTGAAGACAATTCTGCACACATCGCTGATAAGTCGCCTAGGCACTCTTGAGCCCAAAAGGCATAGACACATAGCAGAAGGCTCCAAAGGGAGTAATGAAATTTGTCTTCTCCTGGTCCTTAACTGCCATCTTGATCTGATCATAACCAGAATAAGCATCCAAAAAACTCAAACGCTCACAACCCGTCGTAGCATCAATGATTTGATCAGAGCAAAAGGATCAGCTGGACAAGCTTTGTTTAAGTTCGTGTAATCCACACACATGCGCCAACTGTCGTTCTTCTTAAGCACTAGCACCGAGTTAGCCAACCACTCTGGATGAAAAAGTTCAACAATGAACTCGGCCGCCAAGAGCCGGGCCACTTCTTCACCAATGGCTTTACGCCTCTCCTCGTTGACCGACAAAGGAATTGCTTGACTGGCTTAAATTTCGGATCAATGTTGAGAGTGTGCTCAGCGAGTTCCCTCGGTATACCTGGCATGTCAGAAGGTTTCCATGCAAAGATGTCCCAGTTCTCACGGATGAACTCGATGAGCGCGCTTTCCTATTTTGGATCCAAGTTAGCACTGATACTGAACTGCTTGGATGAGTCGCCAGGAACAAAATCAACCAGCTTGGTGTCATTGGCCGACTTAAACTTCAGCACCGGATCATGCTCCGTAGTTGGCTTTTTCAAAGACGTCATATCCAACGGGTCAACATTGTCCTTATAAAACTTCAACTCCTATGTTGCATAGACAGACTCGGCATAAGCAGCATCACCTTGTTCACATTCCAAGGCTATCTTCCGACTCCCATGCACTGTGATGGTTCCTTTATAACCCGGCATCTTGAGCTGTAGATAAACATAACACGGTCGTGCCATGAACTTGGCATAAGCCGGCTGTCCAAACAGAGTGTGGTACGGGCTCTTGATTTTGACCACTTCGAAGGTTAACTTCTCAGCCCTGGAATCATGCTCATCTCCAAAGGCCACCTCCAGCTCAATCTTGCCCACGGGGTACGCTGACTTACCAGACACCACTCCATGGAAAACAGTGTTGGACGTCTTAAGTTTTTTATCAGTTAACCCCATGCGTCGGAAGGTCTCATAATAAAGGATGTTAATGCTACTACCTCCATCCATGAGTACCTTAGTGAATTTGTATCCACCAACTTGAGGCGCCACCACCAAAGTTAGGTGACCCGGATTGTCAACCTGGGGAGGGTGATCCGCTCTACTCCATAGAATGGGTTGCTCAGACCATCTTAAGTAACGAGGAACCACCGGCTCAACAGCATTCTCGGCCCGCTTGTGGAGCTTCTGGTCCGCTTGCACAAACTTGTGGTGAAAACATGATACTGCCCACTATTCAGCTGCTTCGGATTGCTCTGAAACCCATATTGCTGCTGCTGCTGACCCCCCTAGTCGGATTGCTGATTGTAACCACCCTGATTTCCTTGGTTATAACCATCCTGATTACCTTGGTGGCCCTGGAAGCTGGAATTAGAACCGCCACCTCCATAACCCGGGCCATGAGGACCGCCATCGCCTGAGCCGCCGTCTGGCCCTTGATTGTTGTGAAACAAGTCCAAATTTTTAAAAGCCCTCATTATGGAACAATCCTTCCACAGGTGAGTAGTTGGTTTCTCCTGTGAGCCATGCTTTAGACAGGGCTCGTTAAGCAACTGCTCAAGAGTGGACCTGGTCCATTGTTCTGAGGAGGCGGCCTCCCCTTATGACGATGATTATTGCCCTGTGTATTGGTGTTAGCCACAAACTCCGAGCTACCATCAGCCTTGCGTTTGTTATTGCCCCCCTGATTCGTCGGGTTATGTTGCTGACCCTTGGTGTTGTCGTTCTTCTTTCCCTTCCCTGTCTTCTCATCGTCAAACTCGGGGTCCTTGGTACTATCAGAATCGGCATATTTGATTAGAGCCGCCATCAGCTGCCCCATATCATTACAATCGTGCTTGAGCCGCCCCAGCTTCTGTTTAAGAGGCAAAAAATGGCAATTTTTCTCCAACATTAAGACCGCAGAGCCGGCATTCATGTTATCAGATGAATGTATGATTTCTTTGACCCGGCGCACCCAATGGGTCGTTGACTCACCCTCCTCTTGGGCGCAAGTCGCCAAGTCCACGATCGACATGGGCTGCTTGCATGTGTCCTTAAAGTTCTGAATAAACCGGGCCTTTAACTCAGCCCATGACCCGATGGAATTAGCCGGCAGCCCCTTTAACCAAATACGGGCCATTCTATCAAGCATCATGGTGAAGTATTTAGCACACGCAGCGTCACTGACTTCTAATAACTCCATAGTCATCTCATAACTTTCAATCCACACCTCAGGGGGTAAATCGGCTGTGTAATTAGGCACCTTTCGAGGTCCTTTGAAATCCTTGGGCAAACGCTCATTACGCAGAGCCGGCACCAAACAGGATACACCTGTAGATCTAGGGGTCATGCATGCCTCAACCGAAGTCGTTGGATAAACCGGAAGGGGCTGGTGAGCCGCCTGCTGAGCCGCCTACTCGGCTTCTTGACGTAATATGTCCTGATCAACCAAGTTAAGAGCTCCATCACGCATCGGGTCATGCCCACGCGACTGGACACGGTGCTAGGTGTTGCTTGAAACAGCTGGTGAGTCCATGTGCCTGCTATAACTCCGACTTGGGCGAGGGGTTGAGTGAATCCTGTCTCGACTGTAAGAGTATGCCTCCTACTGTGCCAATGCTATCTGAATAAGTTCTCTGACCCTTCATGTTTCAACCGCCGTCGGAGAGTCGCCGTCCACCGGGAGAGCCGCCAATCGTTCTGCCGCAGCGATCATGTTCTCCAAAGGATTAGAATAATGACCCGGTGGTGTCGGGACATGCTGAGGTGGAGCGGTATTCAGAAGAGGGGGCTCTGTTACGCGCGGTTGAACCTGCGTCCCAACTCCAGGTGCTGCGGCCCGGTTCATCTCTGGCGGGTTACTGGGCCCTGCCCCGGGTGTGCGGAAGAGGTTTCTAGCCTCGTAAACCAGAGGCAGACGGGACTGATTCCTTCTCCACATGATTTCATTTGAAGCGTTTTGATCCATCGTAAGCTGGAAAGCCTCCGACTGAATCTGTTGGGCCTGAGCATCCAAAGTAGCCCGCTCTGCGGCCATCCTGACGTCCTCTGCCTCCAGGTCTTCCTTGGCTAGTGCTACTTCATCACGTAACTTTGCCACTTCCGCATCATGCTGAGCTTGATTCACCGGGCTGACCATGGTTGTTAACAGAGCTGTCAATTTATCCATTAAGGCAATCAAAACCTAAGCCGGCAGGCGTGCAGGGCCTCCTGCCCCGGCTGCCGTCACTGCCGCTGACCCGGAAGTCATCGCCGCCGCGGCTGTAGAATTTTGCCCAGGCTGGGTACCAGCCATGAAGATGCCGACTGTTCGGCGGCTCATAGGGGTCTGGAATACTGTTGCCATCGGAATAGCCCCCAAGCCCACCATCTTGCAGTTGATACAACGAACCGGTCTCGCCCATGGATGACTCGCCATCAGAGTAGATGGACGTCTCACCGCCAGACATAGATCCTTCATCAAATTCCCCTCCATGGATGCATCCCACAAAGGCACGTTTTACGGCGGGCTGAGCTCGGGCGGGTCTCGCACGCTGAGCCGTCTCGATGATGTCGGTGTAGATGTCCGGCTCAGGGTCCGGCTCGCCGATCTTGCCGATGAAGATGTGGATTCGGCTGAAGTGGACCCGGTACCCGTACTCAATTGAGCCGGCCTTGGGGCCCCAGCCTGTGTCGTCGATGTAGAGCTTGCCACCACGGCTCTTAGTCATCTGGTCCACAGCGTATCCCTTGAGCCCTTCGAAGTTGCCCTTCAAGAACTCGAAACCACCGTGTGATAGCCCCACGGTGGGCGCCAACTGTCATGGAAAGGTCACGGCAGATGTCCTAGCAAAAGGACTTAGTCGTGGAGCCATCGTAACTAGGTAGCTTAAAGGGGTTAAAACGGGACAAAGGACACGAGAGTTTATACTGGTTCGGCCCCTTGCGGTGAAGGTAAAGGTCTAATCCAGTTTGAGGTGGTATTGATTATGTCTCGATTACCAGGGAGCGAATCCTCTTGACCTAGCTTTCGATATGTTCTTTCTTTTCCTGAACCGCTGTCGGGTCGTCCTTTATATACACAGGTCGACGCCCATTAGCTCTCAGAGTCCCGGCCGGCTCATAGACAACGTGTCCAGCTCGATGACTATCTATTCTTGCCTTACAATACAAGTCTTACATAAAGCGGTTTATTTCTACGGGCCTTAAGTCGTCCTTGGGCCTTGGGCCCTTATCTTGAACCACCATCTTCAATATTGTCGTGGGCTTCATATGATGAATCGCCATAGGTTCACTCTGTGCGTTCGGTTTATTCGGTTTGCATGGTTCGGTTTATACGGTTTTCTGGTTTGTACGGTATTAATACTTTGGTTTATACGGTATGATATTAAAATACGGTTCGGTTTCGGTATATACCAAATTATTTCGGTATGGTTTTTGTATATACCATAATAACCAAAGTTGACGCGAATTTGAAAATGACATACTATATTTTACACACTTATAAATTCGAAAACATATTTTTTTAATACAAATGGTATATAACTTTATATAAGTATATATGCAAGCATCAATTCATGCCTTGAAAGGTTATGGACGACGTGGTTAGCATTTTTGCAAGAGAAAAATTACTACGTTACAAGAAAAAATGGATGTTCTTTGCAGGAAATTTTATTCTTATACAAGAAAAATGACTACTTGTATCATTGTTTGCCTCAAGATATATATATATTTTTATTTCGGTTTATTCGGTTAACCATTCGGTTTTTTGGTATATACCATAAAAACCGAAATTCAAAACGGTATGAAAAGTTCATACCATATCGAAACCGGGAACCATAAAAATCGTGAATTCGGTTTGGTTCGGTTTATTTTCGGTTCGGTTTTAAAATGCACAGAGTGACCATAGGTATAACCCGGCCCCTCCTGAGCGGGTCATACCTAATAGTTATATCCCCAACAGGTGGTGTCATGTTCCGACAGAGCGCTGTTGTGTAATGTTGCGTGCTAAAAACCGGTGTTGCGAGCCATGCTACGGGAGCACCGTTGATACAGCGGGGCGATGTTGTGATGGGTGGTGTCATGATGCGGGGAGCTTTGTTCTGCTACAAGGCATGCTACAGATTGGTGTTGTGAGCCATACTAAGGGAGCGATGTCGGTACTGCAAGTCGATACTACTGGAGCGTCATTGGTGTGGCAAGCCATGTGAGTGGTGAACGCATTTGCTACGAGGGGGAAGCGTAGGCGGGAGGGTTGTGGTTTGTATTGAGCACGAGACACACTTTTGTCATCATGTGATCTGATAAATTGCCATGTTGCAAGGGGCGGTCGTTCCCTCTGCAAGTCATGCACGGAAAGTTGTAAGGGCCGGACACCGCTACCGCTAAGGCAAGGCTGCAAGGGTCGGACAACATTGTTGCAAAGCCCAACGTGTCATGCTGCAACAGGCAACTGTCCATACTATAAGACAGGACGTGTAACGCTGCAAAGGCCGGCCAGGCCGCTGAAAAACTCTGTCATCGTTGTTGCAAATCGAAGATGTATCGCGCTACAATAGTCGACCGTTGTTGTCGCAATGCTCACCGAAGCTGCAAAAGGTATAAACAAATTTGTGAATCTGAGATTATCAACGAGCCGTTGATGTAACCAACCTGTGGTTGGATGGTTAGAGGGACAGTTGTATTTCCAGCCCACCAGGGTTCAAGCCCTGGTGCTCGCATTATTCCTGGATTTATTTCAGAATTTCCGGCGATGCGCTTTCAGTAGGAGGAGACGTTCCCGTCGACGGCGAGGCGCCTACTGTGACTTCGTAAATTTTAAGATGACATGTCGGCTCAGTCTCTCGAAGGTGCTCATAGGGGTAGGGTGTGCGTGTGTGCGTTCATAGGGGTGAGTGTATGCGCATATGTATGAGCATTTGCGTCTGTACTGATGTTAAAAAAACGAGTTGCTGATGTCAAAAAAACGTGTACGTGCATGGAGCCTACCGACATATTCCTTTTCATGGTTGACCAATGGCATAATCTGACTGGCCGCCTGTTTGACGTTAACGTACATGCGGTTTCGGCTGAGGCTGGTCGTAATGGTAGTATCATAGCTAGTATCATGCATGTCAACTAGTCAATTTTGACGAGGTGTCATAGTATTAAATAAAGAAGGAGAGGGTGGAGTATCATATCATGATACTGTATCATAATAAATGTATGCTACTTTATGTCATACATGGCAATAAATAGAGTACTACATGATACTAAGGGCCTCCTCTGAAACCATCTAACTTCTCTAAAACTTCTCATATCTAGCTTCTCATCCGGCTTCTTGCTTCAGGTGGCGATGTGAAAACGTTGTGGAGCGCCAACAGCTTCTCTCAGCGCCTGGATGACCAGACAACCCAGCTGGGGCGCTCAAGGCCTGCTTCTGCCACCTTGGGCCGGCTGGAAAGGGCCCACTTTGGACCAAACTACTCGGGCGTCAATGGCGCTGGAGCCAGATCCTCCGAGCCATGGAGACGCAGCTCCCTATACCAGGCTCGACGGACGGCGGCGAAGACGGGATCCGGCGAGAAATAGACTGGGGCGACCGGATCTGTAGTCGGAGTCGACGATTTGGCCGGCGGCGGGGGTTGTTGGGCGTGGCGGCGGCGGTAGGGTTACAGAGGAGAAACGAGGGGGAGGGAGTTGTCAGTGAACGGGCTGTTCTGCGGGATCGAGCGAGAGGAAGGTGAGCGAAACGTTTTCTTGGCGGTGGCAATTTGGCCGTAAATAACAGCAGCTTCAGATTGATAAAAAGGGAAGCTGGGAGTCGGTCGCTTCGCAAAAATGAACTACAGCCCATCGTAGCTTCATGGATTTCGGCTTCGGGAAGCTATATCGTTCGGGATGGCTTCGGGCAGAACTTTTAGAAGCGTGGAGTGAGAGGAGATCAGAACAGACCCTAATATATGATACTATGCATTAGGGAGGTAGTATCATACACTAGTATCATATGCATGATATTAGTATATGATACTCCGATATGTGTGCGCGTGAAAGTAATATTTGTGTGGGCCAGTTTGCGTTCACACGACCCAGATGCCAGATGGCACAAAAATCTGACGGTTTGGCCTTAATCCTATCACATGGCTTAGGAGGCGGCTTAAAAATCGTAACCATCATCCGGCTTACGCGTAGTGCGAGCCGGCTCCGAGACGTTTTTGCGCAAACCGTTTAAGAAAAATGGGTCTTCGCTGCTGGGCGTACGTGGCGTGGAGCTTCATGAAGAAGAATGTCTTCCTCCACCAAGAGGCCGACGCCGCGCCAGCGCCGGGGCCGTGACTTACGACAACCATGAGTCGGCGATGGACGGCGGCGGAACGACGAATGTGCTGTGTACGGCCACGTTGACGGCAACCTGTTGGTCCTCCCCGACGGCACGGCGTTGCCCGTCTCCCTCAAGAACCTCGAACATGACGTCGACACTCATCGTCTAGCCCCGGCATCGCCGCGGCCGTGTGGTTGACTGTTGCAATGGAACGCATGACACCGCGGCGCCGGAGTACTTCGGCGCCAACAAACTGCAACAGCCCGGGATAGAGTATTTGCAGGAACGACGACCATGGAAATGCCTTGCCGGCGGCCGCACGCAAAGTCCTGTTGGCCATGGAAGATGAGCAGCAGCCAGCGTCGTATTCTAAGCCGGGGCGACAACCTCGGCGACCAAGGGAAGGGCCCGACGCCTTCGGCGGACGGGATCTTTGTGGGTGGAGGCCTGGAGGGGACGCAAGCAACAGCGACGATCGAAACCTGGCTGAAGCTTGGAAGGTTCATCAATGGCGGCTGAGCGGACAAAAGTAGGAAGAAGCCACCCGTGATATACGATAGGCTAATCGCTATCCAAACAAAGAATTATACAACGCCAATTTATTACTTTCCTAACCCAAACACAGTTTTTCATACATTCGTTCTTAATAAACAACATTGTAAAACGGGTTTTGTTAAAACCAGGCTAAAAACTGATTTTCTATATATCCGTGGCTAACCCTCCCTATCCAAACAACCTAGTGTGGTAGATGATTTCTGTAGAAAAACATAAGCTTGTGAATAGACAAAGTCATTTTGTTCAAATCTATATAAGTTTTGAAATACTCCCTCTGTAACTTTTAGTAAGACATTTTTCGAGTCAACTGTGTCAAACAAACGTCTCAAAACTATGTAATGAGATGCACTCCAAATCCAGAAGACAGACGAAATTCTAGGATTATCCTTTTGGGCAAAGACTTTTATGCAGCTAGCATATGGTTATGTTTCACTAGATGACGGTGCTCAGAAATAGTAGGCTGATATATTAACCCAAGGATGGATAATCTTCATGAAGCCTTCTGATATTGCCGGACAGCACTCCTCAGCCCAAACTTGGTCAACCCTGGTGCATGGCAACTGTAGTTTGCTGGGTAGAGAAGCACGAGAATGGATCGCTTGGATCACTAGGGACGTGCAAGGATTTATTTCTACTGCTCTTTTGCTAGTTTATTATAAACATAATCTACAATGCACATGTTACGCTATGACAAGTACCATAGTTCTATATCATCCCAAACAAAACCGTCAACACAATAACTAATAAAAGCTAAAGTTCATACAAACTAGCAAGCATTTACAGAACATGGGTTCGACCATTACAGGGTTCTCTAGTAGGCTAGTAATTGCTAAAATCACAACTTGAAAAAGCAACCATGTCGAGGATAGTTATGCTGGGCTAAATCCTTAAGGACACTTTCCAATCATCAATATGGGTGATATCGTCCTGGGGCAAAACTTCCCCTATTCATCATATCAGGTGTGCCGCCAGGTGCATAAACACCTAGTGCAGGATCATATGCCCCAGCATACATGGCGCCACCAAAGCTAGAACTGCCAGGGCCACTAAAGCTCTCATCACCACCCCGCCTGTAGCCACGCAAGTTCCCTCCACCATAAGGTCCATCAAAGCCTCCTCCATATGGCCCAAAACGGCTAGGGTAACCAAAGGAAGAAGACATGCCTTCATAGCCTCCTAATCCCGGATAGTAATGACTGTATCGCTCATGGTAGTCACGTACCCCGCCATGACCACCAACAAAACCTCCATGGTTCCTGTAAGGACCAAATCCACCACTGTTGTAGCTGCTATAAGCATCAGCCAGTCCACCACGGTCATCCCCAGAAGAATGGTCCCTAGAATCCCTACCATATGCTGATCTAGAATCACTACCAGTTGATGTTGGCAGATTTGAGGATTTCTTTGGTTCTGCTTTCTTGATCTCCACCTACAAACAAAGCAACTGACCTAAGTACTGACAAATATAAACCTATACGTCCTCGCTACCAATGATCTGTAAAGCATGATGGTCCATGACACTAACACAGTTGTTGACATGTACTCCCTCGTTCACAAATATAAGATGTTCTAACTTTTTTCAGAATTGGACGTATATAGACACGTCTTAGTGGGGTTCACTCATTTCAGTCCGTATGTAGTCCATATTGAAATATCTAAAACATCTTATATTTGTGAACAGAGGGAGTACAAAAGAATGAAATTTCTTTTGGCAGACATTAATTTGAAGTGAAACTTCTTTACACGATTCAACCTGTAAAGTATTACAGTGGAGGGGCTAACAAATGGTGGCATTTGTGTTATGCAATGCACAAGACTCACCTTCGAACCATCAAGATCAATCATATTCCCATTTGCTAACAAATCATCTACAACCTCCTCAGATTCAAAAACAACAAATCCAAAGCCTCGGGAGCGTCTTGTTTGATGATCACGCATAATCTGGTGCTCAACCACAGCTCCATATTTTTCGAAGAAATCCTTGAAATCATCTAGAAATAAACACATAGAATGGATGTATAAGGAAGCAGACTCGCAAAAAAGAATGGGAAGCAGACAATATGATTCCATAACGTATAATACCTTCTGTCAGTATTGGGGGAAGGCCACCAACAAATATCTTTTTAGTTCTGAAATCCTTAGGGTTGGACTGCATATAATCTTTTGGAATGGTTCTCTTTATCTCAACCTGGAAACAAAAACAGGGAAGCCCACTAAGTAATTTCCATTACAATCATGTAGGAACAGGGAAGTTATACACTAGGCATATGGTACTCGAGTGCCAATCTACATAGAAGAGAACATGAGTTTTTTTTATATATACAACAACAATAGAGCTAACAAGAACCTAAAAATGGCAAAATAGAACTTTAATCAAAGCATATTTGCATAGACCAACTTAAAAAAAAATGAGCAACTGGATTCACACAGTTGATATCAAACTGAACCAGAAACACCATAAATTAAAGAACACAGAGAAACAGACTGACATAGGTGCAACTAAAACCCTGTTAGCATTTGAAGTGCTTGATGAATGATTATAATTGAAAATGAAGCAAGCATCAAATCAATAAGTAAAATAAATATATCAGAAGATCAAGATTTTATAATCAGCAAGTTAATATGGATGAGTATTTAAGCAGGCTGTTATGACCGGTTTGGTCTATACCAGGAAGAGGCCCACCGGGCATTAGTATTAGGGGCTTGACCCACAAGTTATCTTAGGCAAGTTATTTTAGGCAAGTTATCTTAGGCTAAAGTTATCTCTACCTACTAATAAACCACGCATCGCTTCTGGTCGTACGTCGCTGGTGTTTTTGCGAAAAAACCCCGCTGTTTCTTTGAAATCAACCCGCGGTCCTTGTTTAAGTGGTACTCAGGAAAAACGATTCATTTTTGCGTAAAAGCCCCTGTCGTTTGGACTATTCAACGCGCGGTCCAAGCAGTTCTGTAAAGAAAAAAGGAAACACAACCACACACAGAGCACACGGGCTCGCCTCCTCTCCCTCTCGCCTATGAAGTCATCGCCGCCGCCGCCGCCCATGCCGGCTGCTTCCGGCGCCTCCGGCGCAGCGCGGCACGCCCCAAGCTGCCGACGGTCCGCGCCTCCCTCCCCTCCACCCAGACTCTCTGCTCCCGGCCTCTACAGCCCGCTCGCAACCACACACCCATGGCTAGGGTTTCGGGCATGGCTTCGCCGGCGTGTCTCCGGTGGTCCCAGGTTCGTCCTTCCTTCCTTCTTGGCCGAGATTCCGCTGCCCATACACCTCACCTTCTCTTCATATTCTCTGCTGGAGATGCAGTTGGGGCACGCCATGGGAGTTCCCCATCCATCACGGTCGCCGTTGTCAAGGGATTCTTCAAGGAGATGTCAAGGACGCCATGGACATGCAGCTCCTCGAGGTTTTATCCCTCCTTTCCTCTGACATCAAGTTGTAACAGTACATTAATCCAAGCAACTGTTTTCAGATCAATTATGGAATCAATCTCATGATGGTTGATGCTTGATGCAGCGGAGGATTGGGCCTCGCATTATTTTTTCCAGAATTGGGTGTGGGTACTCTCTAAACTGGATTGAGTGAGCTAAATCTGTGCATCAAAATTGTAGTCTGTAGCTTTATGTGTTACGTCTTAAGATTGAACTTGAAGATTGCCTTTGGGAGTAGTTTTAGTTGGTAGATGTTTCAGGCTCCAAATACGCACACATTATGTGCTTAATGTGTGGCATAAACATGATCAGTTTTATGCTTAGAAACCAAATCACTGTCCACCCATTTTATTTCTTCATGAGTATTTTGTGTTGAAATCAGATCACCGTTCACCTGTTCTCGTACTGTTGTCTTTAACTTATTTTGCCGATTCTCAATAAAATGCTCAGTTCAGGATGTGATTTTCAGTTTTAGGCATTTGATACTTTTGGCACTGAGCAAAAAATTTCCTCTGAGCGTGTACCTTCAAATGCAAAGTTCTGACTATGATTTCGCATGCGATCACACCGCCGTCGGTCGCTCTGCCTACCGAGTGCCACCCCGCCGCCTCCCCCACTCCCCCCACCTGGGACCTCACCGCCCGCTCTATCTAATATATTTTTCAGTTTTCTTATAGTCGCCAATACAAATGTCCGCTTGAGTGTCAAAAGGCAGCAGTGATAATGAAAAAAGTGTATGGGTTCGTTGCTACATTGTAGTAGTTATGTACATCTCAAATTTTCAGCCCAGGATTTTTATTTTGACTGATGTGAGTATTTCTTAGTCAGTCTTCATCTTCCAGCTTTGACTGAAAATAACTCTCCTGAAAACTGTTGGCAATACTCACAATGTGATCTACAAAGAAACATTTGATGATCTTGCTTGATAACTTACCGGCGGGCAGAAAATATATCATGTTAGTACCATTCGTAAGCAAACATGTACCTTATTTCTGCTTAGATGTTCTCTGTTTCTTATTTCATAAGTGTTTTGCATTCCCTATAGAAGCTGACCGGCCAAATTTATGTTTACTACACTAGCATAGTCTCTCAAGTACTGCACTCCTGCAGGCCACCCAACCCATATTTAAAATCGGGTACTTTTAGTTCTGACTGCAGTCATATAGATATTCATGTATAAAATTGTTTTCCTTTTGTTCTTGTTAAATCTAGTGATTGTGCTCTAGGTGATCATGCTTCTTAGCTGCTATTAGCGGGCGAAGGCGCAGCGTGTACAAGTATATCTTTCCACATAGAAAATAATTCATCTACACAAGCCTTCAGAACAGGGTAGATTTCCTAGAAGGCGACACCCAATAGGTCATTTTGTACCCAGGTTTCCTTTCAAGCTTAGAATTATCAAATTCTACTACAGTTTATATTTGATGCATGAAATTGACCTCTTAGCAATCACCGGTTCAACAATCTTTGTATTATATGCAACCATCAGGCTTATGCATATAATCGTTCAGGTCCTGATTTTTTAAATTAAATATTCTTAATGTTGAGCATTTTTTGTTACGGGTTCAGTTCATTATTCAGGATCACAAGAGTCCAATTCTTATGTGGTTCAGGAAGCACCAATGATAATATGAGTTAGACGGCTATACAACTCGACTTATCTACTGAAACAAGATGCTTAGCGGATCAACAAGATGCTTACAGATATAGAATAGCAGGAGGGTGAGGTGTGCGTATAACATGGCAAATGATAGACCCGGTGAAGAAGGAATGACAGTTGTGCAGAGGGTTAAGGGGTGTGGTTACAACGTGGCAATAAGAGAAAGACCCGGTAAAGAAGGATTGAACGTTGTGTGGGCTTTCCATGTATGAATACTACTGGCAGTGTTACAGTGTGCTGATATGTGCTTTGTAAACAGCAGGCCAAGTGGTCCATTAGAAAAGGGCTGGATAGATTATCAAACAATGAGGGAAGCAAGGAAGAGCTCGGGACGACGGCGTAATGATTAGCCGTCTTCAAGTAGAAGATCCGGACAACCATAAGGGCGTGTGATTTTTTTTCCGATGCAATGCATGGGCGCCACGACCGACCTCAACCTTCGGATTTTACAGTACTGTAGTATTCATAGAAGTCTACTTTTTTGTTTGTATTCGTAGTAAATTATAGTTAATTGATGACTAACCTGATGAAGGATTTACTGTCCTATAGCTTCTATAATTTACCGCACTATAATTTTTTTGATTGTTTGAATTTACAGTGACCTTATGTTTGAATTTACACTACCCTTGGTTACAACTTCTGTAATTTATAGTAGTAGCCTAAAGGTTGTGATTTTTGTATTTTACAGTGATAGATTTTACACTATACAGTTACCTGAATTTATAGTGCTACACTTTTTACTGGAAGAACTATTTGAAGGATATTGTGAGAGTACTGACCTACAGTTTGTCTTCTTGGTGTGACTGTAGTTTCCTGATTGTGTAGCTATTCTGTCCCCTTCTTCCTCCATCCTCTTTCTCGTTCTTATCTGATCATAAAGCACACATTGTTACTGGTTGTTTCTCCTTATTTTTACTGAAGTTCCAGTATCTTTGTTGTGATCTGGTTGTTACTGACTGGAATTTTAGTAAAATGAAACACTGTAAAATTCATCAAAGCTGAATATGTGATACACTTTAAAAGTTACTCTTTATTCGTAGTGAGATGACTGTAAATTTCAACTGAAGCCACTGTATTTAAAGCTTCATGACGACGAAATGTTTAGTATGTGATTAGTTCATCTTGTGTTGGTCATTGTACAGCAGGTTGATGATGACTTTACGGCAGCCTAATTATGAATTTATACTATGTTTGTGTTCAGGAGTTTCTTCCACAAGTATCAACTTCAGATCCTTGAGAATGCCATGAGAATTTCAGGTTTTCTTCCAATAGTATTATGAAGAAAACAAAACTGTCAATAACCTGGAGAAGCTCGTGAGAGTACTGTCCTGGCAGTGTTGCTTTTTGGGCCCTTTCATTGCTTGCTCATGGATCATAGAGCGCATAGGTCATACACGTGTCATGTTTGTAATGCCTGAAAAAATTGGTTGAATGCCCCTTTATTTTCAGTCAAGTTTTTTTTTCAGTTGGTGTCAGATTTTTACTGGTTGGTATATTTGATTGAAGGCAAATTCAATTTCAGTCGATTGTAATATAGACACTCCTTTTTTTTTAATACCAAAGTGTTCTCTATGGGGGAAGCCTATACGGCGCTTCCGCGCGCTGGGCGTTCTCATGCGCAAGCCCATTTTTTGTTTTTTTATTCGTATTTTCTTTTTCTTTCTTTTTTCCTTTCATTTTCTTTTATGTTTTCCTTTTTCTCTCTTCTTTTCTCATCTTTATTTTTCACTTTTTTTGTGAAATTTCTTTTCAAATTCGCAAAGATTTTTTTGTTCATCGAATTTCAAAAAATGTTCATCGATGTAAAAAAAGGGTTAATCGAATTCAATTTTTTCATCGGATTTAAAAAACGTTCATCAAAATTTGTTCACCAACCTCAAAAAAATTCATTAAATTAAAATTGTGTTCATCATTTTCGAAAAATGTTCAACAAATTCATTTTTTACCGAATTAAAAGTTTTTATTCAAGTTTAAAAAACGTTCATCATTATTAAAGAATGCTTATAATTTTTTCCAAAAAATAAAAAATTGCTCATATTTTTTGAAATCATGGACGTTTTTTGAATTAAAGAACTGTTTTTGAGAAGTCAAAACGAACAATGTTTTTTGCAATTTTAGAACCTTTTTGTAATCACAAATTATTTTAACATAAAATAAAAATGAAAAGTACAACAAAAGTATATATCTAAAAATACCCAACATAGTAAAAATCGTTTTATAATAAGCACACAGTTATATGTATATATTCACACTTTTTAAAAACTGGTCAAAATTCCCAAGAGTTGTTACATTTAAAAAATGCATTTAGAAATGTTCAGAAAAATGCTTTTTTTATAAACCATTTTGTTTTATTAAAAAAGTTCATGTTTGCCGAAAAGAAAAGAAAAAGATTTAGAGACTATTCCATGAATTATTCTTCAATTAGCCGAAGAATGTCGAGGTGGCTTCTTAACGACCAATATTCAGCCGAGAAACAATAATCATGTTTATTAGAACGGAATATAAGAAATGGTGTGTAATGATAAAGAACTTCAGGACTTCATGGAGTCCAAGGTTTGCTGGGTGCGACGTTCGGCGAATAAAGTTGCCCATATTTTATTTTCGAGCCTACCAACGTGATAACTTCAATAAGTCACAATGATTCCAACCCAAAAGTTGTACCTATTGACACATTGAGTAGATTTTGCAAGATTCCATGCCCGTTGCAACGCACGGGCATTTGTACTAGTAAATACTAGTTGTAAGACATCGTTTGAGAGCAAGCAATAAAGATATTATAATCTTCTGTTGCTCGGCTCCCTGAGGAGCCGGAACCCTAGCCGACAACAGCCAACCGCCGCCGCCCCTAACCCTAGCCGCGACGGCGCCCACTCGTCGGCGCGCCCGCTCCAGCCCTCATCCACCTCCACCTCATCCCTATAACCTACGTATCCGCGCTGGTAGGAACCCTAGTCCTACCAATTTGGTATCAGGTACCCGGGTTTCGACCATGTCTTCACCACCTTCAATTCCGCCGCCGCCAGCACCACCGCTGCCCATCAACTCCACCACCGCCGGGTAGGAACCCTAGTCCTACCAATTTGGTACCAGGTACCCGGGTTTCGACCATGTCTTCACCACCTCCAATTCCGCCGCCGCCACCACCACCGCTGCCCATCAACTCCACCGCCGCTGCCGCCAACTCCTCCACCGCCGCCGCTTCCGCGCCGGGCGTCACGGCCTCGCTCTCGGCAGGCGCCACGGCGTCGCTCTCGGCGCCGACCCTCCCGGCGCCCGGCACCGCGTCAGGCCACAGGCGGCCACCGACCCCCGTCCAACATACGCCGCCGCCGTCACCTCCCCTGCAGCCGCAGCAGTTCACACAGGAGGCAATGGCCGGCGTCCTCAACGACCTAGTCACCGCGGTCCAGGGCATCCGCCTCTACCTGGCAAATCCGTACGGGCCGCCTCCACCACTACATCCCGCCATGGCCGCGGGTCCGCAGGCGCTGCCGTGGTACTCGGTACCGGGGGCCATCACCGGAGGCTACCCGGCGCTCCCCGCCCCGGCGGCCGCGCCGCCGCCTTGGCCACAGTGGCCGCCGCAGCTCGCGACGGCAACCGCGCCACTCGCCGCCGCCAAGGGGCCGCAGTGGCCCACCTGGACCGCGCCGGCCACGCCGTCTCCCGCCGTGCCGTCACTTCCATCAGTCACGGAGCAGGGTCCTCCACCGCCCCATCCCAGCCCTAACTTGGGCCGGCCGTTGCCGAGCGGGCTTCCGATCCAGGAGGTCCGCTTTCCGTCATCGCCATCACCACTCCCCGACTGGCTTCACGGGCCGCCCTCGGCCTACCCGGGGGCCCGTCCGCCGTCCGGTTTCCCGTTGCCGCCCGAGGCGTCGGGCGCCACCGGGAACTACGCCGGGCCTTCCACCATGGACCGCGCACCATCATCAGCCCCACGCACCGCCGAGGCAGTGGGCCAGGGTGCGCCACACCAGCAGCCGCCCCGGTTCGCCAAGATCGACTTCGCCACATACGACGGCTCCGACGACCCGCTTAACTGGCTCAACCAGTGTGACCAGTTCTTCCGCGGACAGCGCACACCCGCGTCGGAGCATACTTGGCTGGCTTCCTACCATCTACGTGGGGCCGCCCAGACATGGTACTACGCCCTCGAGCAGGACGAGGGCGACATGCCCCCGTGGGATCGTTTCCGAGAGTTGTGCCTTCTTCGTTTCGGGCCGCCGGTCCGCGGGAGCCGCTTGGCCGAGTTGGGCCGCTTGCCGTTCACCTCCACGGTGCAGGACTTCGCCGACCGCTTCCAGGCCCTGGCGTGCCACGCGCCCGGTGTGACGGCCTTACAGTGGGCGGAGCTTTTCATCGGCGGCCTTCCCGACCACATCCGCGTGGATGTCGAGATGAAGGGGCCCCAAGACCTTCAGACGGCCATGTACTATGCCCGGGCGTTCGAGCAGCGCGCCCAGGCCTTAACGCGTCCATCCGCGCCACGTGGGGGCCGACAGCTTCCCCGGCCGTCTCCGGCAGCACCGGCGTCGTCCACAGCCGCCCCGGCACCCACCCCGGCACCGACGCGGCCATTCAGGCGCCTCACTCAGGCGGAACAGCTGGAACGCCGGCGCCTGGGCTTGTGTTTCAACTGTGATGCGCCCTATGCACCGGGCCATGTCTGTCCCCGCCTCTTCTACCTGGAGACGACAGACGAGACTGAGGAGGAGACACTGGAGGATGGCCTCGGCGCTCCAGCCCTTGCGGAGCCCGCAGCGGCACCCGCGCCCGCCCCGGCCACCGCCCTCGTGGTGTCCCTACACGCGCTGGCCGGCATCCGTGATGAACGGACGATGCTCTTACCGGTCATGATCCAGGGCGAGCGCCTGGTGGCCCTAGTGGATACAGGGTCCACGCATAACTTCCTGCCGGAGACCACGATGCGGCGCCTTGCATTACAGCCAACCGGCGGTGAGCAGTTGCGAGTCACAGTCGCTAATGGCGACCGTCTCCGCTGCCACGGGCTCGCCCGCGACGTGCCCATCACTATCGGCGACGAGCACTTCACCATCACCTGCGCCGGCATCGACTTGGGCTGCTTCGACTTCATCCTCGGCGTCGACTTCCTGCGCACTCTTGGTCCTATTCTATGGGATTTCGACGCGCTGACGATGACCTTCTAGCGGTTGGGCCGCCGCATTCGGTGGGACGGCATTGGCGGTGCCGCCCCAACCACTCCACTCCAGCTGGCCGCGACCACCGCCACGGCCGAGCACCCACTATTGGAGAGCCTCCTCCAGTAGCACACGGACATCTTTACCGAGCCACAAGGGCTGCCGCCCGCCCGCACGTACGATCACCGTATACATCTTCTGCCAGGCTCCGCGCCGGTGGCAGTACGGCCTTACCGCTACCCACAGTTGCAGAAGGATGAGTTGGAGCGGCAGTGTGCGCTCATGCTCGCGGCAGGCATCATCCGGCTCTCCACTTCGCCATTTACCGCGCCGGTGCTTCTCGTCCGCAAGTCAGACGGCACATGGCGTTTCTGCATCGATTATCGTGCCCTTAATGTTGTCACACTTAGGGACAAGTTCCCTATTCCGGTGGTTGACGAGCTCCTCGATGAGCTCCACGGGGTGTGCTTCTTCACCAAACTTGACCTTCGGTCGGGGTACCACCAGGTGCGCATGCACCCGGATGACATCGCCAAGACGGCGTTTCAGACTCATCACGGCCACTTCGAGTTCTTGGTGATGCCCTTTGGCCTCACCAACGCCCCGGCGACCTTCCAGGCTTTGATGAACGACGTCCTCAGGCCCTACTTACGCCGGTTTGTGCTCGTTTTCTTTGATGATATTCTAATCTACAGTGCGTCTTGGGCCGAGCACCTCCAGCACGTCGCCATCGTCTTCAACGAGCTTCGAGCGCACCACCTCCACCTTAAGCGCTCGAAGTGCTCGTTCGGGACGCCTTCGGTGGCCTACTTGGGCCACGTCATCTCGGCCGACGGGGTGGCTATGGACACCGACAAGGTGGTAGCCGTCTCCGCATGGCCAACGCCTCACTCGCCGCGGGCTCTCCACGGGTTCCTCGGCCTCGCCGGCTACTACCGGAAATTTATCCGGGAGTTCGGGCTTATCGCGGCGCCCCTCACGCGGTTGCTTCGCCGCGACGCTTTCGCCTGGGACGACGAGGCGACGACGGCGTTCGAGGCCCTCAAGGGGGCCCTCACGACGGGCCCCGTACTCCAGATGCCCGACTTCGACCGCCCGTTCGTGGTGGACTGTGACGCCTCGGGCGCAGGGTTCGGCGCCGTGCTTCATCAGGGCGATGGGCCCCTCGCCTTCTTCAGCCGGCCTTTCGCTCCGCGTCATCTTAAGCTGGCAGCATATGAGCGGGAGCTCATTGGCCTTGTACAGGCCGTTCGTCATTGGCGGCCGTACTTGTGGGGACGGTCCTTCCAGATTCGCACCGACCACTACAGCCTAAAGTTTTTGCTGGACCAACGGCTGTCGACCGTGCCGCAGCACCAGTGGATCAGCAAGCTCTTCGGCTTCAACTTCTCCGTCGAGTATCGGCCGGGCCGCCTTAACACCGTGGCCGACACGCTGTCCCGTCACGACTCCGACCTCGCTTCCTCCGCCGACGAGTCCGCCGGAGCGGCCCTGTGCATCCGCTCCGGGCCGACGTTTGGCCTCTTCGCCGACATTCGTCGCGCCACTGCGACGGCCGACGACGTCGTCCGTCTTCAGCAGCAGCTCACGGCCGGCGACCTAGAGGAGCCTTGGCGCTTTTCTGACGGACTGCTCCTACATGGGCGCCGGGTCTTTGCGCCGGCGCAGGATGATCTCCGTCACCAGGTGTTACAGCTCGCCCACTCGGCGGGTCATGAGGGTATGCAAAAAACCCTCCATCATCTTCGCGCCGACTTCTACATCCCTGGCGATCGCGCCCTGGTCCGCGACTGGGTTCGGTCTTGTCAGACATGCCACCGCAACAAGACAGAGACTCTCAGGCCGGCCGGGTTACTCCAGCCCTTGGAGGTGCCATCTCAGGTCTGGGCGGATATATCCATGGACTTCATTGAGGGCCTTCCCAAGGTGGGCGGCAAGTCGGTCATCCTCACGGTGGTCGACCGCTTCTCCAAGTACGCCCACTTCATAGCACTCGGCCATCCATACACGGCGGCGTCCGTGGCCCGGGCCTTCTTCGACGGCATCGTCCGTCTACACGGGTTCCCTGCTTCGATCGTCAGTGATCGAGACCCCGTGTTCACGGGCCATGTCTGGCGCGACCTCTTCAGGATGGCGGGTGTCCAGCTCTGCCTGAGTATGGCGTTCCATCCTCAGACAGACGGTCAGTCCGAGGTGGTTAACAAGGTCATTGCCATGTATTTGCGTTGTGTGACAGGTGATCGGCCTCGCGCTTGGGTGGACTGGCTCTCTTGGGCGGAGTACTGCTACAACACCTCTTATCACTCCGCCCTGCGCGCTACGCCATTTGAGGTGGTCTATGGTCGACCACCCCCGCCTATACTTCCGGTGGATCCGGAGACAGCTCGGACGGAGGTTGCGGGTGACCTCATCCGCACTCGTGACGAGATGCTTGCTGAGGTTCATCAGCGTCTCCTTCAGGCCCAGCAGCTGGCCAAGCACTACTACGACGATCATCATCGCGAGGCGGAGTTCGCGGTGGGTGATTGGGTATGGCTGCGTCTTCTCCACCGCTCTACACAGTCACTCGACCCGCGCACGAAGCGCAAGCTCGGCCCTCGCTACGCCGGGCCCTTCCCTATCTTGGAGCGCATTGGGAAGGTGGCCTATCGTCTTCAGCTTCCAGCCCGCGCTCGCATCCACGACGTCTTCCATGTGGGGCTGCTCAAGCCTTTCCGTGGCGAGCCACCGGCGGCTCCACCGGCGCTTCCTCCCATCGCCAATGGTCGCATTCTTCCACAGCCAGCAAAGGTATTGCAGGCGCAGCTCCGTCGTGGCGTCTGGTTCATCCTCGTTCAGTGGGCAGGCCTTCCGAAGGAGGAGGCTACTTGGGAGCAGCGTGAAGAATTCCGCCAACACTATCCAGACTTTCAGCTCGAGGACGAGCTGTTTGCGCAGGCGGGGAGAGATGTTATGACCGATTTGGTCTATACCAGGAAGAGGCCCACCGGGCATTAGTATTAGGGGCTCGACCCACAAGTTATCTTAGGCAAGTTATCTTAGGCTAAAGTTATAAATACTAGTTGTAAGACATCGTTTGAGAGCAAGCAATAAAGATATTATAATCTTCTGTTGCCTGGCTCCCAGAGGAGCCGGAACCCTAGCCGACAATAGCCAACCGCCGCCGCCCCTAACCCTAGCCGCGACGGCGCCCACTCGCCGGTGCGCCCGCTCCAGCCCTCGTCCACCTCCACCTCATCCCTATAACCTACGTATCCGCACTGGTAGGAACCCTAGTCCTACCACAGGCCATATGGAAGTCACATGCACAAGGCGTGGGCATTAACAGTAAAGCTAGAAGTGCTTAACTTTATAAAGTACAATAAACAGTTTAGCAATTGTAAAGCTGCACTCCTAGGTGGTGTATTTAGAACACAAAACCTACTTGCTTTCCATTGATGACATGGGTGTCCTCCATCACTTTATCAACAATAGCAGGGTCAGAATATGTAATAAAGCCAAAACCCCTTGGCTGAGATGTCTGCTTATTTTTCATTATCACCGAATCAACTATCTCCCCATAGTTGCCAAAATGCTTCTGAAATGTGGCTGTCATTGAAAATTACATATACAAATTAGTACTAAAATATAACTCAAGAGAATATATAACTCAGGGATTCCCTCCATTCTAAAACATGAAGTTTTAGGTTTGTGCTAAGTCAAACATCTTTGAGTTTGACAAGGTCTATAGAAAAATATTTCAACATCTACAACATCAGCTGTATATAGTATGAAAATACATTTTATGATGAATCTAATGACACTAATTTGATGTTCTAGATGTTAGTATATTTTCTATAGGCTTGGTCAAGCTTAAAGATGTTTGACTTAAGAGGACAAACCTAGAACTTCAAGCATTTTGGAGCGGAGGGATTAACTGGGGTAGTATCTATATCAATCAGATGATTGGTAAAGAACCAAACATGATTGACTCAAACAGTGCTAGTCCATTCATGCTCCTCTGTAGGCATTAATTACTGTGGATCAATTGCAACCCACATTGTGCACAAACAGCATCTCCTTGGTCGTGAAAATAACTTAGTAGAGTAATCTAATACGTCGAATAATCTCATGAATAAACAGAAGTTTTGCTTCACTACTACAAAACACAAATAGCCACGTGATATGCATGCCACGGGTTGACAACAGTTCCGAATAAAACCACACAAAAAACTACAATACTAAGCAGATTTATGTGGCCGTTGATAGAATTTATTTTGAAGATCAAAGAGGGCAGCAATCATAGTATCGTCTTGTCAAAATTTACATGCTACAAAGTCCGCACACTAACTCAGTGTCTCGCTCGACTAACTCGGCCGTCTCACTCGCATTAATCAGTGCAACAAAAATAAGCGTATACATGAAAAATAAATAGAATATGCCTACACAATCTAGTTAAACAAACATATAAACGCATTAAACCGTAGAAATCTAGTCCAGTAAATACCGATCTCTACACGATACGACTGAATCGAGATCTGAGTGACCACATCCAACACAAGGCGCCACAAGCATCACATACCAACAACATAACAGGAAGGAACCAAAGCGAGTTACCTAGTGTGGTGTCGCGCGGGAGCCCTCCGACGAAGATCTTCCTGGAACCCAAACCCAAACCCTAACAAATCAGGCAGCCAAATCGAGAAAGCTCGACAGCTCGCGAGGAGAGGGGGCTGGGATTCTCTTACCCGGGGCTTCCGCTGCCGCCAACATCGCCGCCGCCATAGCCCTTGGGTCTCGCCTCCGACTTCCCCATGGCAGCGCTGGCGAGAAAGGGTGAAGGTCCGTCCTGGGGGTTCGGATCGCGCGTCCGCTCGGTCGATTATATGATCGTTTTTCTTTTTCTTTTTTAGGGATAATAGCCACTTCATTCATCAAAGTCCACGGTCCATGGGATACAAGTTAGAGCATCTCCGGCCGTTGGCCCCCCATGGGGCTCGAAAAATCGTCGGAGGGGGGGGGGGGCGAACCGGCGCTAAAATCGGCTTTTCGGCCGCCGCTTCCAAGGTCGCCCCAGATGCCCTTTTTTAAACATTTTTCAAAAGAAATTCGGCTAAAATTCGACAAACATGACAAAGATTCGGCAAACAGGACATAAACTTCGGCGTTCCACATTTTATACATATAGAAAACATATAATTTACTAAAAAGACAAAGAGTCGCGACTACAGGCCGAAGAACTCACTGAACGCGGCGTAGTCGTCATCGTCGTCGCCGTCGTCGTCGTCCTTCTCCTTCTTCACGCTGTTGTATCCCTGCCCGGGGCCGCCCTGGCGGATAGGTTTGGCCGGTGGCGGCGTGTCGTCGTCGCTATCTTCAAGCACGATGACGCCCCCTTTGTCGCGTCGTCTCCGGCTCCGTCTTCACGCCGGCGAGCCCTGGCTCCGTCTTCGGTTTGACGAGGCGGGGAGGAGTATAGGAGGAGGCACGCCCGCCCTCGTTGATGACGATGCCGGCACTGCGGGTGCGCCGGTCGAGCGGCGTTTCCGCGAACTCGGCCTTGACGCTGAAGGGCGTCGGCGACCCGGAGGAGTGGGAGGAGGAGGAAGAAGGGGAGTCTGTCCTCCTCGTCATCCATTGGTCGCCACTCCGGCGGGGGACCGGGGCGGCCGGGTACGTCAGCGGCGGATCGTTGCCGCCCTCGAGGTACTCGAGGACGGCGTGGAGCGTGCGGCCAGGGGCGCCCCACCACAGGCGGCGGTCGCCGCTGTTTTTGCTCCCCCGCACCACCGGCGTGTTGTTGATGGAGGCCAGTCGCTCCGCCTGCCGGCGTTAAGTACGCCACCCACGCCTCGTGGTTGCCGGGGTCGTCTCCGCGAGGACCTGCTGCTCCTCCGACAGAGATGCCCGCGCATGCTCGATCTCGGCGCGGAAGTAGTCGGGGCGCGTGACGTCGGGCAGCGGGGGGACGGGGACGCCCCCAACGTTGAGCCTCCACCGTCCCGGCGCACGCATGTCGGGAAGCGTCGGGTAGTTGGCTTCGTGCAAGAGATGGGCTTCCCACTTGTGCAGAGAGCGGCGGTCAAAGCCATTGGCCGCCGCCCCATCGCCGGGGAACCTTTTATTGTGGAACATAGCATGCAATTTCAAAAAAAATCCTACAATCGCGCATGATCTATCTAGGAGATGCATAGAAACAAGAAGGGGGGTGTCCATGTACCCTCGTAGACCGAAAGCGGAAGCGTTAGTTAACGCGGTTGATGTAGTCGAACGTCTTCACGATCCAATCGATCCAAGTACCGAACGTACGGCACCTTCGAGTTCAGCACACGTTCAGCTTGATGACGGCTCTCGAACTCTTGATCCAGCAATGGGTCGAGGGAGAGTTTTGTCAGCACGACGGAATGATGACTGTGTTGATGATGTGATCCGCGCAGGGCTTCGCCTAAGCACTACGATGATACTATCGGAGGAGTAAATGGTGGAGGGGGCACCGCACACGGCTAAGACAATGTTGTCCTTTGGGGTGGCCCTCTGCCCCTATATATAAAGGAGGGGGGAGGAGGCCGGCCACCAGGGGCGCGCCAACGAAGGGGAGAGTCCTACTAGGACTCCACTCCTAGTAGGATTCGCCCCCCCCCCCCTCCTTTTTTCCTTCTTACGGAGGTGGAAAAGGGAAAGGAGAGGGAGTAGGAGAAGGAAAGGGGGGTGGCGCCCCCTTTCCCTAGTCCAATTCGGCCTCCTCCCTTGTGGGGGGCGCACCAGCCCCTTGTGGGCTGGTTAGCCTCCCTCCCATGGCCCATATGGCCCATATCTTCCACCGGGGGGGTCCGGTAACCCTTTCGGTACTCCGGTTTGTACCCGATACACTCCGGAACCCTTTCGGTGTACGAATACCACCTTTCAATATATCAATCTTTCCCTCTCGACCATTTTGAGATTCCTCGCCATGTACGCGGTCTCATCCGGGACTCCAAACAAACTTTGGTCATCAAAAACACATAACTCATAATATAAATCGTCATCGAACGTTAAGCGTGCCGACCCTACGGGTTCGAGAACTATGTAGACATGATCGAGACACATCTCCGATCAATAACCAATAGCAGAACCTGGATGCTCATATTGGCTCCTACATATTCTATGAAGATCTTTGTCAGTCAAACCGCACAACAACATACATTCTTCCCTTTGTCATCGGTATGTTGCTTGCCTGAGATTCTATTGTCGATATAATCATACCTAGTTCAATATCGTTACCGGCAAGTATATTTACTCATTTCGTAATGCTTCATCCTGTAACTAACTCATTAGTCACATTGCTTAAAAGACTTATAGTGATGAGCATTACCGAGAGGGCCCAGAGATACCTCTCCGATACACGGAGTGACAAATCCTATTCTCGATCTATGCCAACCCAACAAACACCTTCGGAGACACCTATAGAGCATCTTTATAATCACCCATTTATGTTGTGACATTTGATAGCACACAAGGTGTTCCTCCGGTATTTGAGAGTTGCATAATCTCATAGTCGGAGGAACATGTATGAGTCATGAAGAAATCAATAGCAATAAAACTTATCGGTCATTATACTAGGCTAACGGATGGGTCTTGTCCATCACATCATTATCTAATGATGTGATCCCGTTCATCAAATGACAACACATGTCTATGGTCAGGAAACATAACCATCTTTGATTAATGAGCTAGTCAAGTAGAGGCATACTAGGGACACTTTGTTTTGTCTATGTATTCACACATGTACTAAGTTTCCGGTTAATACAATTCTAGCATGAATAATAAACATTTATCATGATATAAGGAAATATAAATAACAACTTTATTATTGCCTCTAGGGCATATTTCCTTCAGTCTCCCACTTGCACTAGAGTCAATAATCTAGTTCACATCGCCATGTAATTTAACACCAATAGTTCACATCGCCATGTGATTAGCCACCCATTGTTCACATCGCCATGTGACCAATAACCAAAGAGTTTACTAGAGTCAATAATCTAGTTCACATCGCTATGTGATTAACACCCAAAGAGTACTAAGGTGTGATCATGTTTTGCTTGTGAGAGAAGTTTAGTCAACGGGTCAGCTAAATTTAGAGCGGTATGTATTTTGCAAATATTCTATGTCTACAATGCTCTGCATGGAGCTACTCTAGCTAATTGCTCCCACTTTCAATATGTATCCAGGTTGAGACTCAGAGTCATCTGGATTGGTGTAAAGCTTACATCAACGAATTCTTTCCGACGAACTCTTTATCACCTCCATAACCGAAAAATACTTCCTTAGTCCTCTTAGGTAACTAAGGATAACTTTGACCACTATAAAGTGATCCACTCCTGGATCACTATCGTACCCCCTTGCCAACTCATAGCAAGGCACACAACTGGTCTGGTACATAGCATGGCATACTTTATAGAACCTATGACTGAGGCATAGGAAATGGCTTTCATTCTCTTTCTATTTTCTGCTGTGGTCGGGCTTTGAGTCTTACTCAACTTTACACCTTGTAATACAGGCAAGAACTCATTCTTTGACTGATCCATTTTGAACTCTTTCAAAATCTTGTCAAGGTATGTACTACTTGAAAAATCTTATCAAGCGTCTTGATCTATCTCTATAGATCTTGATGCCCAATATGTAAGTAGCTTCACCGAGGTCTTTCTTTGAAAATCTCCTTTCAAACTCTCCTTTATGCTTTCCAGAAAATTTTACATCATTTTCGATCAACAATATGTCATTCACATATACTTATCAGAAAGGTTGTAGTGCTCCCACTCACTTTCTTGTAAATACAGGCTTTACCGCAAGTCTGTATAAAACTATATGCTTTGATCAACTCATCAAAGCGTATATTCCAACTCCGAGATGCTTGCACCAGTCCATAGATGGATCGCTGGAGCTTGCACACCTTGTTAGTACCTTTAAGATCGACAAAACCTTCTGGTTGCATCATATACAACTCTTCTTTAAGAAATATCCATTTAAGGAATGCAGTTTTGACATCCATTTGCCATATTTCATAAAATATGGCAATTGCTAACATGATTCGGACGGATTTAAGCATCGCTACAGTTGAGAAAAACTCATTGTAGTCAGCACCTTGAACTTGTCGAAAACCTTTTGCGACAAGTCGAGCTTTGTAGATAGTAACACTACTATCAGTGTCCATCTTTCTCTTGAAGATCCATTTATTTTCTATGGCTTGCCGATCATCGGGCAAGTCCACCAAAGTCCACACTTTGTTCTCATACATGGATCCCATCTCAGAGTTCATAGCCTCAAGCCATTTCGCGGAATCTGGGCTCATCATCACTTCCTCATAGTTTGTAGGTTCATCATGGTCTAGTAACATGACTTCTAGAATAGGATTACAGTATCACTCTGGTGCGGACCATACGTTGGTTGACCTACGAAGTTCGGTAGTAACTTGATCTGAAGTTTCATGATCATCATCATTAGCTTCTTCACTAATTGGTGTAGGAATCACTGGAACTGATTTCTGTGATGAACTACTTTCCAATTCAGGAGAAGGTACAATTACCTCATCAAGTTCTACTTTTCTCCCACCCACTTCTTTCGAGAGAAACTCCTTCTCTAGAAAGGATCTATTCTTAGTAACGAATATCTTGCCTTCGGATCTGTGATAGAAGGTGTACGCGACAGTTTCTTTTGGGTATCCTATGAAGACACATTTCTCCGATTTGGGCTCGAGCTTATCAGGTTGAAGCTTTTCACATAAGCATCGCAGCCCCAAACTTTAAGAAACGACAACTTAGGTTTGTTGCCAAACCACAGTTCATACACTGTCATCTCAACGAAATTTGACGGTGCCCTGTTTAACGTGAATGCAGCTGTCTCTAATGCATAATCCCAAAACAATAGTGGTAAATTGGTAAGAGACATCATAGATCACACCATATCTAATAAAGTGCGGTTACGATGTTCGGACACACCATTACACTATGGTGTACCAGGTGGCATGGGCTGTGAAACTATTCCACGTTGTTTTAAATGAAGGCCAAACTCGTAACTCAAATATTCACCTCCACGATCAGATGTAGAAACTTTATTTTCTTGTTACAATGATTCTCCACTTCACTCTGAAATTATTTGAACTTTTCAAATGTTTCAGAGTTGTGTTTCATTAAGTAGATATACCCATATCTGCTCAAATCATATGTGAAGGTCAGAAAATAATGATACCTGCCACGAGCCTCAACACTCATCGGACCGCATACATCGGTATGTATTATTTCCAATAAGTCATTAGCTCGTTCCATTGTTCCGGAGAACGGAATTTTAGTCATCTTGCCCATAAGGCACAGTTCGCAAGTATTAAATGATTCATAATCAAATGATTCTAAAAGCCCATCAACATGGAGTTTCTTCATGCGCTTTACACCAATATGACCAAAACGGTAGTGCCACAAGTATGTTGCACTATCATTATTAACTTTGCATCTTTTTGGCATCAATATTATGAATATGTGTATCACTATCATCGAGATTCAATAAACCATCAACATTGGGTGTATGACCATAGAAGGTTTTATTCATGTAAATAGAATAACAATTATTATTTGTCTTAAATGAATAACCATATTGCAATAAACATGATCTAATCATATATGTGCTTTAACGCAAACACAAAATAACATTTATTTAGGTTCAACTCTAATCCCGAAAGTATAGGGGTTGTGCGATGATGATCATATCAATCTTGGAACCACTTCCAACATACATCGTCACTTCACCTCAACTAGTCTCTATTTATTCTGCAACTCCTGTTTCGAGTTACTAATCTTAGCAACTGAACAAGTATCAAATACCCAGGGGTTACTACAAGCACAAGTAAGGTACACATCAATAACATGTATATCAAATATACCTTTGTTCACTTTTCCATCCTTCTTATCCACCAAATATTTGGGGTAACTCCGCTTCCATTGACCATTTCCTTTGCAGTAAAAGCACTTAGTTTCAGGCTTAGGTCCAGCTTTGGGCTTCTTCACGGGAGTGACAACTTGCTTGCCATTCTTCTTGAAGTTCCCTTTCTTTCCTTTTCCCTTTTCTTGAAACTGGTGATCTTGTTTAATCATCAACACTTGATGCTTTTTCTTGATTTCTACCTTCATTGATTTCAGCATCATGAAGAGCTCGGTAATCGCTTTTGTCATCCCTTGCATATTATAGTTCATCACGAAGTTCTAGTAACTTGGTGATGGTGACTAGAGAACTCTGTCAATCACTATGTTATTTGGAAGATTAACTCCCACTTGATTCAAGTGATTGTAGTAACCAAACATTCTAAGCACATGCTCAGTAACTGAGCTATTTTCCTCCATCTTTTAGGCAAAGTATTTGTCAAAGGTCTCATACCTCTTGACACGGGCATGAGTCTGAAATACCAATTTCAGCTCTAGGAACATCTCATATGCTCCGTGGTGTTTCAAAACATTTTTGAAGTCCCGGTTCTAAGCCGTAAAGCATGGTGCGCTAAACTATCAAGTAGTCATCATATTGAGCTAGCCAAACATTCATAACGTCTGCATCTGCTCCTGCAATAGGTCTGTCACCTAGCGGTGCATCAAGGACATAATTCTTCTATGCAGCAATAAGGATAAACCTCAGATCACGGACCCAATCCGCATCATTGCTAATATCATCTTTCAACTTAGTTTTCTCTAGGAACATATCAAAAAACATAGGGAAGCTACGACGCGAGCTATTGATCTACAACATAATTTGCAAATACTATTAGGACTAAGTTCATGATAAATTAAAGTTCAATTAATCATATTACTAAAGAACTCCCACTTAGATAGACATCCCTCTAGTCATCTAAATGATCACGTGATCCATATCAACTAAACCATGTCCGATCATCATGTGAGATGGAGTAGTTTTCAATGGTGAACATCTCTATGTTGATCATATCTACTATATAATTCACGTTTGACCTTTCGGTCTTAGTGTTCCAAGGCCATATCTGCATATACTAGGCTCGTCAAGTTTAACCTGAGTATTCTGCACGTGCAAAACTGGCTTGCACCCGCTGTATTTGAACGTAGAGCTTATCACACCCGATCATCACGTGGTGTCTCGGCACGACGAACTGTAGCAATGGTGCATACTCAGTGAGAACACTTATACCTTGGAATTTTAGTGAGGGATGATACGTCTCCAACGTATCTACTTTTCCTAACACTTTTCCTCTTATGTTGGACTCTAATTTGCATGATTTGAATGAAACTAACCCCGGACTGACACTGTTTTCAGCAGAACTACCATGGTGTTGTTTTTGTGCAGAAATAAAAGTTCTCGGAATGGAACGAAACTTTGCGAGGATTTTTTATATCAAATAAGAGAATTTCTGGAGCCAGGAGGGACCTGAGGGGGGCACCTGGGTGGGCACAACCCACCAGGGCATGCCAGCCCCCCTAGGCGCGCCCTGGTGGGTGCTGCCCACCTGGTGGCCCTGCGGACCCTCAAACCGATACTACAAAATCCCATATTTCCAGAAAAAAATTAGGGAGGAAGAATTATCACATTTCACGAGACGGAGCCGCCGCCGTCTCCTGTTCTTCATCAGGAGGCCAGATCTGGAGTCCGTTTGGGGCTCCGGAGAGGGGGATCTTCGATCTTCATCATCACCAACACATCTCCATCGCCAATTCCATGATGCTCCCCACCGGGAGTGAGTAATTCCTTCGTAGGCTCGCTGGTCTGTGAGGAGTTGGATGAGATTCATCATGTAATCGAGTTAGTTTTGTTAGGGCCTGATCCCTAGTATCCAATATGTTCTGAGATTGATGTTGATATGACTTTGCCATGCTTAATGCTTGTCACTTTGGGCCCGGGTGCCATGATTTCAGATCTGAACAGTTTATGTCATCACCATTATATCCATGTTCTAGATCCGATCTTGCAAGTTATAGTCACCTACCACGTGTTATGATCCGGCAACCCCGAAGTGACAATAGTCGGGACCACTCCCGGTGATGATCATAGTTTGAGGAGTTCATGTATTCACTGTGTGTTAATGCTTTGTTCCGGTTCTCTATTAAAAGGAGGCCTTAATATCCCTTAGTTTCCAATAGGACCCCGCTGCCACGGGAGGGTAGGACAAAAGATGTCATGCAAGTTCTTTCCATAAGCACGTATGACTATTTACGGAATACATGCCTACATTATATTTATGAACTGGAGCTAGTGCCGTATCGCCCTAGGTTATAACTGTCTCATGATGAATATCATCCAACGAGTCACCGATCCAATGCCTATGAATTTATCATATATTGTTCTTGCTAAGTTACTACTATTGCTACTGCTATCATTACTGCTACAATATCAATGCTATCACTATTATTGTTACCATTACTATTGCTGCTATCATCAAAACTATCATACTACTGTGCTACTAATCACTTTCCTGGAGATAATTAATCTCCAGGTGTGGATGAATTGACAACTCAGCTGCTAATACCTTCAAATATTCTTTGGCCCCCCTTGTGTCGAATCTATAAATTTGGGTTGAATACTCTACCCTCAAAAACTGTTGTGATCCCGTATACTTGTGGGTTATCAAGACCTTTTTCTGGCGTCGTTGCGAGGGAGCATAGCTATATTTGTTGAGTCACTTGGGATTATTAACATATTATCACTATGAAGAATCTGAAGGATGCTAAGACAAAGATTTTTCCCTCAAAGATGAGGGGAGGTAAGGAACTGCCATCCAGTTCTGCTTTAGATTCACCTTCTGTTATAAGTAAACTTGCAACACCACAACATGTTATTAATTTTGATATGTCGCAAGTTATTGATGACGCTACTTCTGCTATGAATGCTACTTATGATGATTCTAGTACCTTGCTTGATGATGATGTGCCACTAGGTGAGTTTCTTGATGAACAAATTGCTAGACTAAGACAACATGATATTGTTGAATCTGATGATGAACTTGAAACTAAAAATCTTGAAACACCTACTAGAACTAGTCCTCCTAGATATGAATTGCCAAAGGTATCAGAAGGTTATACTATGAGTGAGGAGGCAACTAGAGACATTGTCGCTTGTAAGGATAGAGATGATCTAGAGAAATTATTGTGCAAGTATAAAGAAAGCTCTCTGAATGCTAAAATGAAATGCGATCCAGAGTTTGCTACTTCACCTATTGTTATTGCTGATAAGGATTATGAATTCTCTACCGACCCAGAGTTAATCACTTTGGTTGAATCTGATCCTTTCCATGGTTATGAAACTGAAACTATTGTGGCACATCTTACTACGTTGAATGATATAGCTACCCTTTTTGCTCATGATGAGAAGATTCGCTATTATTATATTCTCAAGTTATTTCCGTTCTCATTAAAGGGTGATGCTAAAGCTTGGTACAATACTCTTGCTCCTAGTTGTGTGCGTAGCCCCCGGGATATGATCTATTACTTCTCTGAAAAATATTTCCCTGCTCACAAGAAACAAGCTGCCTTGCAGGAAATATTTAACTTTGTGCAAATTGAAGAAGAGAGTCTCCCACAAGCTTGGGGGAGGCTTCTCCAATTGCTTAATGCTTTGCCTGATCATCCTCTTAAGAAAAATGAAATACTTGATATCTTCTATAATGGACTAACCGATGCTTCTAGGGACTTCCTAGATAGTTGTGCTGGTTGTGTTTTCAGGGAACGAACTATTGGGTAAGCTGAGGAATTATTGAATAACATATTGAAAAATTATGATGATTGGACTCCTCTTGAAACACCTATTAAACCCACTCCGAAGAAGAGGGGTATCTTATATCCCAGTCCTGAAGATATGCAAGAGGCAAAGAAATCTATGAAGGAGAAAGGTATTAAGGCCGAGGATGTTAAAAATTTACCACATATCAAGGAAATACATGGGCTTGAAGCACCATCACCACCCAAGGTGGTAGAGGTAAAATCTTTAATGAAATTCAATGATAGTGATGATCCTCATAATAAACATCCTAGTCAATGCCTTTATGAGTTTGATAATTACATTAGAAAGAAAGATCACTTCAATGCAAATGTTATGAAACAACTGAAATACAACTCTGATATGATTGCTTGCTTAAGTGACTTGTTATTCAGAATCTCAAATGATGTTAGAGGTGTAGGAAAACATGCCTCTATGGTTCAAACTCAATTAGAACAAGTTGCTAAATCTGAAATATAGTTACTTGATGAAATGAACAATAATATAAGTGACTTTGCTGTTAGAATAGCGACCAGAGGAGGTAAAATGACTCAGGAACCCCTTTATCTTGAGGGACATCCAAAGAGAATTGAACAAGATTCTCAAAGGAATAACACCACTACACCTAGTTCTTCTAAAAAGAAAAGGAAGAAGAAAAATGATAAGACTTTGCCTGCCTCTAGTGAACTTGAAGTAGAAAATCTCCTGATAATGATAATGAAGTTTCTATCTCTAATGCTAAAACTCAATCTAGTAATGAACACTCACCTTCTGAAATGAAAAAGATAATGGCGAGGTTCATGAAAACACTCAACCTAATGATAAAGAACGAGATAATAATGTTGAGTAGAGCCAGCCGTTGATCTTGATAACCCACAACCTAAGAATAAAAGATATGATAAAAGAGACTTTGTTGCTAGAAAACATGGAAAGGAAAGAGAACCATGGGTTCAAAAGCCTATGCCCTTTCCACCTAAGTCAACTAAAAAGAAAGATGATGAAGAATTTGAATGCTTTGCTGAAATGATTAGGCCAGTCTTTTTGCGCACTCGCTTGACTGATATCTTGAAAATGCCTCCTTATGCAAAGTATATGAAAGACATCATCACCAATAAAAGAAAAATACTGGAAGCTGAAATCTCCACTATGCTTGCTAATTACACTTTTAAAGATGGAGTTCACAAGAAACTTGGAGATCCAGGAATACCAACTATACCTTGCTCCATTAAAAGAAATTATGTGAAAACTGCTTTATGTAATTTGGGAGCTAGCGTTAGTGTTATGCCTTTCTCTTTATATAAAAGACTTGATTTGAATAAACTCACACCTACTGAAATATCTTTGCAAATGGCTGACAAATCAACTGCCATACCTATCGGTATTTGTGAGGATGTGCCCGTTGTTGTTGCTAATGTTACTATTTTGACTGACTTTGTTATACTTGAGATGCCCGAGGATGAAAACATGTCGATTATCCTTGGTAGACCCTTCTTGAATAGCAGGGGTTGTTATTGATTGCAATAAAAGCAAGGTCACTTTTCATATCAATGGTAATGAGCATACGGTGCACTTTCCGAAGAAACAAATTCCAAGTGAATGGTATTAATGTTATTGAAAAATCTCCGACAATCACTGTTGGAAGTTTTCAACTACCCCTACCTACTGTCAAAAAGAAATATGAAATGCTTATTGTTGGGGACATTCATATCCCCATTGAGGTAACTTAGTGATTTACGGAAGTTCTTCGGCTTCATGCTAATCAAAAGTGGTTGTTAATAAGACTTGATCAACCTTCTTAATGGATCATTTTTGAGAGGTATGAAGTTGATGAATTTAGTAAGCACCACCTTCTATCCTTACCTTCTTTTTCTGTTTTTATTAGTTAAATAAAATAAAATGCCATGCTTTGTCTGTTTCTGAGTTTTCCATGCAATAAAAGAATGACCCAAAAATAAAAGTTCTTAGAATGCTCTAAAAATCTGATACGATTTTTTTTGAATATTTATGAATTTCTGGTGCAAATAATATCAGAGGGTGGTGCACCAGGTGGGCACAACCCACCTGGGCGCACCAAGACCCCCAGGCGCGCCCTGGTGGGTGCTGCCCACCTGGTGGGCCCCCTCACTTACTTCTTCCTCCCACACCACTCCATTCACCCAAAAAAATCACCACCACACTCTCTCTCGTATTCTTGCTCCCAAAACCGCGGATTTCGATCTCTTTGCTCGAAGCTCCATTTCCGAAACTGTTTCCGGGATTTGTTGCTTGGATATGTGACTCCTCCATGTGTCCAATTAGTTTTTGTTTTAGTGGTTTATATTTAGAATAATTAGCTACTCCTGGTGCTGTTGTGGATGAGCTTGCATGTTGAAATCTTAGAGTTCTAAGTAGTTTGAATGCTTGCTATGGACTCTATACATCTATATGAGTAGTTGCTATCAATTTTGTGAAGTTTTGTTGAGAAAAAAAATTTGGACTAAAAATTTCAGAATTTTGTTCATAGGAAAAAGATGAATATCTTTAGGAAGTTTGATTCCAATAAGAACTCCAAGGGGGTCATTGGGCAGTCCTCTGACAATGATCTTCATACCCCGAGGTTGGCGGAGTTACGACCGTGTGAGTGGACGGACAATGAGTTCATGGGAGAGGCTGGAATCCTCCAAGAGTTCAACCAATATGCTGCTAATGCTGGCCTCATCGACTTCATCGCAGCTGAATGCGAACAGTATCATCTCCTCACAAATTCCTTTGTGCAAAAATTCCATTTTCATCCTAGGAATAATCCCCCTGAGGTGTCATTTAACTTATATGCTGAACACCGCCAAATCCCATTTACTGGATTTTGTGACATATGCATGCTTCCTTCTGATGGGAGTTTGGTAGAGCCTAGGCCCTCAGAGTTTGACGATTTTTACTGTACTCTGATAGTGGGGGATGAGAGAGGAGTATCAGGCACCACTACCGTTAGCTTGCAGTTTCCTGCCGTGCATTATTTTGCTTTATTTATCGCAAGTGCTTGCTAGCGAGAGAGAAGGTGGGTTCACTTAGCGCCCTGGATTTTGCTGTTTTGCGTCGCCACTTTATGGCGACAACACTTTTAGCTTGGGAGCTATTGTGGCACATCACCTTCACCTTAACAGATTCAAGGGTAAAATACATGGGGGCATTTACGCTACTCGTTTGGAGACTCACTTCAATGTGCAGATACGCCAACATGATCACCCCTTGCCCAAGGTTTACCTAGACAAAGCATCTATGAAGGACCATCAGTTTCTTGATGTCGATCGCCCTGATATCGACTTGCCTTACAATTAGTTGTCAGTGTGGAAACTCGTGATGTTATCCCCTTGCCTACACCTTCTTTGTTTGATTATGTTTCCAGGAATGGATACAGAGTTATGCCTGAGGACATTGTCGCTTACCGGAACAACCTGGCAGCAGCACAGGCGGAGCCTCAGCAGTGGGACCCTATGGTGCCTGCTCCCCAGCACTTCAACATTGGACCTCATGGCTTCTACGACTGGTGATTACCAAGTTAGGCCAAAAGCCTAAGCTTGGGGGAGTACGTATTCCCGCCGACATTACATTCATGTTCACACATTTCATTTTAGTTGTCGGTGTCCACACTTTTTCATTGTATCATCCATGCTTAATTTTTTTTCGCTTTCTTCTTGTGTGTTTTTTAAAAACTTTGAGAAAATCCAAAAATATGTTTCTTGCTTCTTTTTGATTTTTCTTCCTAGTCTAAATTGTTGTAGTGCTAAAAAAAACCCAAAAAGATTTCCTTGTCCTTCTTTTACTTGTTGGGAGCTTTCTCGTGTAAATAGTTTTTCTCGTTTTTGCTTTTCCTTTTTTCGTTAGCTTGCTTTCGAAAAAACAAAAACTCCAAAATTATTTCAGTGTGTTTCTCTAAATTTCTTTTTCTTTTATCGAGTCATACCGAGGATAAGACCACGATGAGAATGTTGAGTGGCTCTTATTTGCATTATGTTCATCTAACAAAGAGCCCGCATTACCTTGTCTTCTTCTCTTGAATAAAATGTTTGCAGATTCCAGCTTAGTCCACGACACTCTTGCACTATTATTATTTCAAATCGTTCAGTCGTGCAAGTGAAAGGCAATAATGACGATATTAGATGAACTGGTCATAGCAGAGAGAAACGGGTATGAACTTGACTTGTTCTATTTTTGTAAATATGTTTAACCTAGTATCCATGTTTCAGCCTATTATGATCAAACATGTTTGCAATGACAATTAGAGATTATAGTTTCTCATGCCATGCATAAGTAGCTAGGAGTGAATAATGACTTATCTTGGATATCAACATTGCGTTAAAATGATTGTGATGTAGTATGATGATACGGTATCCTCCTCTGAATGTTCGAGTGGCTTGACTTGGCACATGTTCATGCATGTAGTTGAATCAAAACCAACATAGCCTCTATGATATTTATGTTCATGGTGTTCATATCCTACTCATGCTAGTATCCAATGTTACTTATGCATAATGCATGTTCATGACTGTTGTTGCTCTCTAGCTGGTCGCTTCTCAACCTATTTGCTAGCCTTGGCCTGTACTAAGTGGGAACTCTGCTTGTACATAGAAAACCTGAAACCCAAGTTATTCCAGATGAGTCCACCATACCTACCTATATGTGGTATTACCCTGCCGTCCTAAGTAAATTTGCATGTGCCACCTCTAAAAACTTCAAATAAATATCCTTTTTGTGTGCCTGGATCATTCATGGAATGACAGGAGGTAGTCTGTATCTTCCATGCTAAGCGGGTTATTCTCAGGTCGAGTGTTTATTCACTCACCAACGCATGAGAAAAAGGGCGGTAATAGGGATGCCAGTCCCAAATTAAAAAACACAAATAATTAAACAAAACTCCCCCGGGACTGTTGTTGGTATGGATGGCATCCGTTGTTTCGGACAAGCCGTGGAGTGTTATTGTTGGTGGAGGGGGAGTAAACCTTTACTTTTATCGCTTGGGAACCGCCACTAGCATGCTTAGCATGGAAGATATTGATAAATGATGGTCATGAAGTGAAAGAGAAGGGTGCATGTCTCAAAATATCATTTACCTCTGTTTTAAAAACTTGAGCTCTGGCACCTCTACAAATCGCTGCTTCCCTCTTTGAAGGGACTATCTATTTACTTTTATGTTGTGTCATCACCTTCTCAAATAAGTGCCAGAACCTGAGAGCACCGCTGTCATGCTGATGCATTGTGTATGGCTAATGTTGGGTGCATCATGACTGGATCTTTTCTACCATGAATTACAATGTTTAGTCGTTGCTTGAACTTTGGGGGTGCTCTGCATTTATGTTTTGCGGTCTCAGAAAGGGCTAGCGAGATACCACTATTGTCATATTATATCATGGTTGTTATTTATGTGTTGCTATTTGAGATATCTTATTATTGCTCTCTAGTTTTTTATGTCATTGATATGAGTTAATATAATTTTTAAGAGTTATTGTCGACATGGTTAGTTATAATCCTTGCTGAAAACCTGGGTACTGTTTAAGCTTATTTATGAAACAAGAGCAAAAGAGTTCATAAAAGTTATTCCTTTAACTTTCAGTTTATCAACTGAATTGCTTGAGGAGAAGCAAAGGTTTAAGCTTGGGGGAGTTGATACGTCTCCAACATATCTACTTTTCCTAACGCTTTTACTCTTGTGTTGGACTCTAATTTGCATGATTTGTATGAAAGTAACCCCGGACTGACGCTGTTTTCAGTAGAACTACCATGGTGTTATTTTTGTGCAGAAATAAAAGTTCTCAGAATGGAACGAAACTTTGCGAGGAATTTTTATATCAAATAAGAGAATTCTGGAGCCAGGAGGGACCTGAGGGGGGCACCTGGGTGGGCACAACCCACCAGGGCACACCAGCCCCCCAGGCGCACCCTGGTGGGTGCTGCCCACCTGGTGGCCCCACTGACCCTCAAATCGACGCTATAAAATCCCATATTTCCAGAAAAAACAGGGAGAAAGAATTATCGCGTTTCACGAGATGGAGCCGCCGTCGTCTCTTGTTCTTCATCAGGAGGCCAAATCTGGAGTCTGTTTAGGGCTCCGGAGAGGGGGATCTTCCATCTTTGTCATCACCAACACATCTCCATCGCCAATTCCATGATGCTCCCCACCGGGAGTGAGTAATTCCTTCGTAGGCTCGCTGGTCGGTGAGGAGTTGGATGAGATTCATCATGTAATCGAGTTAGTTTTGTTAGGGCCTGATCCCTAGTATCCACTATGTTCTGAGATTGATGTTGCTATGACTTTTCCATGCTTAATGCTTGTCACTATGGGCCCGGGTGCCATGATTTCAGATCTGAACCGTTTATGTTATCACCATTATATCCATGTTCTAGATCCGATCTTGCAAGTTATAGTCACCTACTACGTGTTATGATCCGGCAACCCCAGAGCGACAATAGTCTGGACCACTCCTGGTGATGACCGTAGTTTGAGGAGTTCATGTATTCATCGTGTGTTAATGCTTTGTTCCGGTTCTCTATTAAAAGGAGGCCTTAATATCCCTTAGTTTCCAATAGGACCCCGCTGCCACGGGAGGGTAGGACAAAAGATGTCATGCAAGTTCTTTCCATAAGCACGTATGACTATTTACTGAATACATGCCTACATTATATTTATGAACTGGAGCTAGTGTCATATCGCCCTAGGTTATAATTATCTCATGATGAATATCATCCAACGAGTCACCGATCCAATGCCTAGGAATTTATCATATATTGTTCTTGCTAAGTTACTACTATTGCTACTGCTATCATTACTGCTACTGAAGGAAATATGCCCTAGAGGCAATAATAAAGTTATTATTTATTTACTTATTTCATGATAAATGTTTATTATTCATGCTAGAATTGTATTAACCGGAAACTTAGTACATGTGTGAATACATAGAAAAAATATAGTGTCCCTAGAATGCCTCTACTTGACTAGCTCGTTAATCAAAGATGGTTATGTTTCCTAACCATAGACATGTGTTGTCATTTGATGAAAGGGATCACATCATTAGGAGAATGATGTGATGGACATGACCCATCTGTTAGCTTAGCATTATGATCATTAGAGTTTCATTGCTACTGCTTTCTTCATGACTTATACACGTTCCTCAGACTATGAGATTATGCAACTCCCGAATACCGGAGGTACACTTTGTGTGCTACCAAGCGTCACAACGTAAATGGGTGGTTATAAAGGTGCTCTCCAAGTGTCTCCAAAGGTGTTTGTTGGGTTGGAATAGATCGAGATTAGGATTTGTCACTCCGTGTTTCGGAGAGGTATCTCTGGGCCCTCTCGGTAATGCTCATCATTATAAGCCTTGCAAGCAATGTGACTAAAGAGTTAGTTGCGGGATGAAGTATTATGGAATGAGTAAAGAGACTTGCCGGTAACGAGATTGAATTAGGTATGATGATACCGACGATTGAATCTCAGGCAAGTAACATACCGATGACAAAGGGAACAACATATGTTGTTATGCGGTTTGACTGATAAAGATCGTCGTAGAATATGTAGGAGCCAATATGAGCATCCAGGTTCTGGTATTGGTTATTGACCGGAGATGTGTCTCGGTCATGTCTACATAGTTCTCGAACCCGTAGGGTCTGCACGCTTAACGTTCAATGACAATATGTATTATGAGTTATGTATTTTTGATGACCGAAGTTTGTTCGGAGTCCCGGATGAGATTATGAAAGTGACGAGGAGTCTCGAAATGGTCGAGACATAAAGATTGATATATTGGACCATGTTATTCGGACACCGGAAGTGTTCCGGGATGTTTCGGGTAAAACCGGAGTGCCAGAGGGGTTACCGGAACCCCCCAGGGAAACTAATGGGCCACCATGGGCCTTAGTGGAGAGAGAGGAGGGTCGTAGGAGGGCTGGCCGCGCCCCCCCCTTGGGACCGAATTGGACTAGGGGAAGGGGGCAGCGCCCCCCTTTCCTACTCCTTCTTCCTCTCCTTACTTCCCCCTCTCTTCCTTGGAGGGGAATCCTACTAGGACTAGGAAGTCCTAGCAGGACTCCTCCCCTCTGGTGTGCCCCTAGGGACGGCCGGCCTCCCCATCCCTCCTTTATATACGGGGACACATGGGCACCCTAGAACACACAAGTTTCTCTTAACCGTGTGATACGTCTCCAACGTATCCATAATTTTTTTTGCTCCATGCTACTTTATCTACTGTTTTGGGCAATATTGGGCTTTATTATCCACTTTTATATTATTTTTGGGACTAACTTATTAACCGGAGGCCCAACCCAGATTTGTTGTTTTATGCCTCTTTCAGTGTTTCAAGGAAAAGGAATATCAGACGAAGTCAAAACGGAACGAAATCAACTGGAAGTTATTTTTGGAAGGAAAGCCACCCGATAGGACTTGGAGTGCACGTCAGGAGATACGGGAGGTGCTCACGAGGGTGGGGGGCGCGCCCACCCCCTAGGGCGCGTCCCCCTGCCTCGTGGGCCCCCCGTAGCTCCTCCGACGTACCCCCTGCACCCATATATACTCTCATACCCTAAAACTTCCAGAACAGAAGATAGATCGGGAATTCCGCCGCCGCAAGCCTCTGTAGCCACCAAAAACCTCTCGGGAGCCCGTTCCGGCGCCCTGCCGGAGGGGGATCCCATCACCGGTGGCCATCTTCATCATCCCGGCGCTATCCATGGCGAGGAGGGAGTAGTTCACCCTCGGGGGTGAGGGTATGTACCAGTAGCTATGTGTTTGATCTCTCTCTCTCTCTCGTGTTCTCTCTCGTGTTCCCTCTATGGCACGATCTTGATGTATCCTGAGCTTTGCTATTGTAGTTGGATCTTATGATGTTTCTCCCCCTCTACTCTCTTGTGATGAATTGAGTTTCCCCTTTGAAGTTATCTTATCGGATTGAGTCTTTTATGAGAACACTTGATGTATGTCTTGCCGTGATTATCTGCGGTGACAATGGGATATCATGTGCCACTTGATGTATGTTTTGGTGATCAACTTGCGGGTTTCGTGACATTGGGAACCTATGCATAGGGGTTGGCACACGTTCTTGACTCTCCGATAGAAACTTTGGGGCACTCTTTGAAGTACTTTGTGTTGGTTGGATGAATCTGAGATTGTGTGATGCATATCATATAATCATGCCCACGGATACTTGAGGTGACAATGGAGTATCTAGGTGACATTAGGGTTTTGGTTGATTTGTGTCTTAAGGTGTTATTCTAGTACGGACTCTTTTATAGATTGATCCGAAAGAATAACTTTGAGGTGGTTTCGTACCCTACCATAATCTCTACGTTTGTTCTCCGCTATTAGTGGCTTCGGAGTGACTCTTTGTTGCATGTTGAGGGCTTGTTATATGATCTATCTATGTTATTATTGCTGAGAGAACTTGCACTAGTGAAAGTATGAACCCTAGGCCTTGTTTCCTACCATTGCAATACCGTTTACGCTCACTTTTATCTTTAGTTACCTTGCTGTTTTTATTATTTCAGATTTCAAAAACCTATATCTACTATCTATATTGCACTTGTATCACCACCTCTTCGCCGAACTAGTGCACCTATACAATTTACCATTGTATTGGGTGTGTTGGGGACACAAGAGACTTTTTGTTATTTGGTTGCAGGGTTGTTTGAGAGAGACCATCTTCATCCTACGCCTCCTACGGATTGATAAACCTTAGGTCATCCACTTGAGGGAAATTTGCTACTGTCCTACAAACCTCTGCACTTGCAGGCCCAACAACGTCTACAAGAAGAAGGTTGTGTAGTAGACATCAAGCTCTTTTCTGGCACCGTTGCCGGGGAGGTGAGTGCTTGAAGGTATATCTTTAGATCTCGCAATTGAATCTTTTTGTTTCTTGTTTTATCACTAGTTTAGTTTATAAAAGAAAATTACAAAAAAATGGAGTTAAGTTTGTCTCATACGCTTCATCTTTTTAATATCTTTTGTGAGTATGATGGAAAAGAAAATTGTGCCAAAGTTTAGAAGAAGAATGCATTAAATTGTTTGGCACTAAATCTTTGAATGATGATTGAACTAGTTATGATGAAAATATCTCTTATGAGCATGTCAACTTTTGTGGAGTGCATGTTTGCATGAACACACCAAATAGAGAAGATATTTATTGCAAGAGGCATAAGTACTTAGAAACCAAATTGTTGCAAGAAGAGCTAGATGAATGTGCTGAAAGATTCAATATTATTTGCGCTCCTTGTGAACTTTGCAATGAACATGGTCATTTAAAGCTCCAATGCTATTTGTTTCATGATCAAGTCGTGTCCAAATATTGTGATAATTTGATTACCCTTGAGCATCATAAAGAGCTTAGCCTTCTTTTGGGTTATGAAGAAATGAAACGTATAACTGAGGGTATTCCAAAATTTAATCTTGATAGATTTCTTGATTTTGATCTAGAGAAGATTTATATGTATTGTGCGGTGAATTGCATTGAAAGTCCTTATATTGCCAATTACCTAAAGAAAAGAAAGCAAATGGAAGATGATGAGAATACTAATGAAAGGGAAGAGGCTTCCCAATCTCCTCCTATTATTTCTTATGATGAATCAGGTAACGAGGAGGAGCTTTCTATTCAGCCAATCTCATCAATAAGGAGCTCAAAGAGGAAGGTTGAACCTACACATAATGTGAAGAAGAAAAAGAAAAGAAGGAGCAACAAAGGTAGAAAGGTATACCTCCCAAATGATGTTGCTCCTATTACTCATTGTGATGATGATAATTGCTATACTATTGGTGCTATCAATATTTTTAATGATGAGAGTGATTATGCTTATGATATGAAAGAGCCCAAGCTTGGGGAAGCTATGTTTGATGAGTATGAAATATTTGAGAATATATTTGCTGAAATTAATGTTTGTCCCAAGCTTGGGATGCTATATTTAATGAAGATGATATTTTTAGCATCCCAAGTTTTGATATGCAAAGTTGTTATGATGATAGCTTGCCTCCTACCTATGATGATTATATTTATGAAAGTGGGTTTGGAAGAGTGTCAACTTTAGGAAGTAGTGATCCCATCTTCATCCTACGCCTCCTACGGATTGATAAACCTTAGGTCATCCACTTGAGGGAAATTTGCTACTGTCCTACAAACCTGTGCACTTGCAGGCCCAACAACGTCTACAAGAAGAAGGTTGTGTAGTAGACATCACCGTGTGCGGTGCCGCCCTCCACATTTACACCCCTCGATCATACCATCGTAGTGCTTAGGTGAAGCCCTGCGCCGGTAGCATCATCATCACCGTCGCCATGCCGTCATGCTGACAGAACTCACCCTCGTCCTCAACTGGATCAAGAGCACGAGGGATGTCATCGAGCTGAACGTGTGCTGAACGCGGAGGTGCCGTACGTTCGGTACTTGATTGGTTGGACCACGAAGAAGTTCGACAACATCAACCACGTTATTGAAACACTTCCGCTTTCGGCCTACGAGGGTACGTGGACACACTCTCCCCTCTCGTTGCGATGCATCTCCTAGATAGATCTTGCGTGATCGTAGGAATTGTTTTGAAACTACTGCGTTCTCCAATAGTGGCATCCGAGCCAGGTCTATGCGTAGATGTTTTATGCAGAAGTAGAACACAAAGAATTGGAAATGGTTCCAAGGTCGATGTGATCGCCGCCGACACGCTACCTCTACATCTACCTTCGGGATTAGTTTTATACCTAAATATTGTTATTTGGTGCCAGCGTTGAGCATGAACATTATATCTGGATCTTGTTTGATGCAAGATGGTTATTCATTTAAATCAGATAATAATGGTTGTTCTATTTATATGAGTAATATCTTTTATGGTCATGCACCCTTGCTGAGTGGTCTATTTTTGTTGAATCTCGAATGTGATGATACACATGTTCATAATATTGAAGCCAAAAGATGCAAAGTTTATAATGATAGTGCAACTTATTTGTGGCACTGCCGTTTGGGTCATATCGGTGTAAAGCGCATGAAGAAACTCCATGCTGATGGGCTTTTGGAATCACTTGGTGCTTGCGAACTGTGCCTCATGGGCAAGATGACTAAAACTCCGTTCTTCGGAACAATGGAACGAGCTACTGACTTATTGGAAATAATACATACAGATGTATGCGGTCCAATGAGTGTTGAGGCTCATGGCAGGTATCGTTATTTTCTTACCTTCACAGATGATTTGAGCAGATATGGTTATATCTACTTAATGAAGCATAAGTCTGAAACATTTGAAAAGTTCAAAGAATTGCAGAGTGAAGTGGAAAATCATCGTGACAAGAAAATAAAGTTTCTACGATCTGATCATGGAGGTGAGTATTTGAGTTACGAGTTTGGTCTTCATTTGAAACAATGTGGAATAGTTTCACAACTTACGCCACCTGGAACACCACAGCTAAATGGTGTGTCCGAACGTCGTAACCGTACTTTATTGGATATGGTGCGATCTATGATGTCTCTTACTGATCTATTGCTATCATTTTGGGGTTATGCTTTAGAGACGACCGCATTCACTTTAAATAGGGCACCATCAAAATCCGTTGAGATGACGCCTTATGAACTGTGGTTTGGCAAGAAACCAAAGTTGTCGTTTCTTAAAGTTTGGGGCTGCGATGCTTATGTGAAAAAGCTTCAACCTAATAAGCTTGAACCCAAATCGAAGAAGTGCGTCTTCATAGGATACCCAAAAGAAACCGTTGGGCACACCTTCTATCACAGATCTGAAGGCAAAATCTTTGTTGCTAAGAATAGATCCTTTCTAGAGAAGGAGTTTCACTACAAAAAAATACACTTCTGTGATGATACGTGTTTGTCACAGTAGGTCGCGTCTTTTGTCATGCATGTACATCCATGATGATTTTATGACAGAATTAAGATAGTCATACCTGTGCTGTCGTAGAAGTGTTCCATGAGATTACCAAAATTATCATCACGGAAGTGTCCACTTCCATGATGATAAATCGCACATCATAGAAGTGCTTTCATCAAGGGTGACCGACGCGTGGCATCCACCGTAACGGGACGCCATTAAGCTATTGGGTCCGGTTTTGGATCCGATAACCCGTTAACAGCTCGGACCAATGGGAAATTCCCGCGTGTAAAATTCTGATTGGCCGGAGGAAACACGTGTCAGCTCGTCAGTGGGTCAGATAGGCGCCTATTATATGTCGACACGTGCGACGGCCCACCACTGGCCCATTTAGCTTACAAAGGCCGACCCGGTTGACTTGGTCAAAAGTTAGCGAGCTGGCCCATGAAAAGCATGTTAACGGTCTCTTCGCAAATAGCCCATTTTACGGCCCGGTAACTCACGACCCGTTAGGGCCTAACCAAAATCGGCCCAACAACCTCATGTGGGCCGTCGAATATAACACCAGCCCGTTTCACTTTGGGCCCATGTATGGCCCAACGTCTTTCGGCCCATATGAGGCCTTTGTATCTTTAGGCCCTTTAGAGGCCCATGGTGACTCTAGCCCATAATGAACAGTAAATTTCTTTGTACTCGTTAACGGCCCATGATTCACATGGGCCATTTCCAGCCCGTGTTAGCTTTCGGCCTACTAACGGCCCATACGTTCTTGGGCTCCTTTCTGACCCTTGATTACTTCTGGCCTGTTACTGGCATGCTCCCCTAAAGGGCCAAATTCGGCCTATTCTGGCCTGTTAACCCGTTGCGCCGTTTCCAGCCCGTCCTATATTTTGGCCCATTAACGAGTCGTTATGCCCATGACAGAATTAAGCCTTTGCTGTCCTCCGGCCTGTTAACGGTCCGTTACCGTGTTGGGCCGATACCAATTATGCCCGTTTATGGCCCATGTAGACCCATTTATCCAACGGCCCGAGGCCCACCGATTCTACGGCCCTATTGGAGGCCCATTTATCGACGGCCCGTAGGAGACCCATGGATCCTACGGCCCGTAGCAGGGTTAAGGTTACCACGGTCCGTATATGGCCCATGGTTGTCGCGGCCACTAGCAAACCAGGGAAAAAGAAGACTAGGAAATAAATAAGCCCGAAACTAATGCTAGGCTATTAAGGCGATTGAACAGATTACATCCACTCGGTATCAAAGATCGCCACCAGTGCAAATATAGGGAACACCCTACACTATATATAAAAATGGCTTGTTGTTTTCTTCAGCCGGTGGCTGCACGTTAAGAACAAATTTTGTATCGCAACAAAACTGTCGGATTACGGGTTCCGCAAACCCTTGAGGGGTTCAAACTCTAGGGTGCGTGCGGAGATCTCAACCTACCCAGACTACCTACTCGCGATCCTCCTAAGCCTAGCGCGACAAGCTCAAATAGACAAAGAGACACAACAGTTTATCCTGGTTCGGGCCACCTTGCGGTGTAATACCCTACTCCAGTGTTTTGGTGGATTGCCTCGGAGGGCTGAGGATGAACTAGTACAGTGGATGAACTGGCCTCAGGAGGTGAGGTGTTCTTGAGCTCAAGGGAGCTGGTGTGGTGTGAGCTAGTTTGACTTGTCTTGCCTCTATGGTGGTGGCTAGTCCTATTTATAGTGGCCTTGGTCCTTTTCCCAAATGTTGGTGGGAAGGGATCCCAGAATGGCCGGATTTGAAAGGGGACAAGTAGTACAACTTATCCTGACAAAAGTAGTCTTCGCGTGCGAAAAGCCTCTGGTCGTGACGCTGTGGTCGGCTCGTCGATGACCTCCCTCCTGCCGTCCTGGCGGTCTTGGTCTCGTTGCACCAGAATGGAAACCTTTGGCTGATTCCTCGGGACTCCGCGCCTGTGGCTTGCCTCCTTTGCACCGAAGAGGAAACCTGCACTCTGCGCTCGCCTGGCGCCCGCCTGGCCTCGGTCGTCATGGCTCACGTCAGCTAAGCCTCATGAGGTAAACCTTGCATAGAACTCTCTGATAACTCACAAGTATAGGGGATCAATTGTAGCCTCTTTCGATAAGTAAGAGTGTCGAACCCAACGAGGAGCTAAAGGTAGAACAAATATTCCCTCAAGTTCTATCGACCACCGATACAACTCTATGCACGCTTGATGTTCGCTTTACCTAGAACCTGTATGAAACTAGAAGGACTTTGTAGGTGTTGTTGGATAGGTTTGCAAGATAATAAAGAGCATGTAAATAAAAAGTAGGGGCTGTTTAGATAAAGACACAACTAAGTTAGTTTTAGTAAAGATCTTTTTGTCACGAGAAAGTTATTTGTCCCTAGGCAACCGATAACTAGACTGGTAATCACTATTGAAATTTTATTTGAGGGAGAGGCATAAGCTAACATACTTTCTCTTCTTGGATCATATGCACTTTTGATTGGAACTCTAGCAAGCATCCGCAACTACTAAATATCATTAAGGTAAAACCCAACCATAGCATTAAAGCATCAAGTCCTCTTTACCCCATATGCAACAACCCCCTTAGTCGGGTTTATGCTTCTGTCACTCAAGCAACCCACTATAAGCGAATCATGAACGTATTACAACACCCTACAGCGGGAATCCCTCACGCTTGCGCGACACGGAGGGCACAATAGGACATGACCAATAATAAAAGATACAACTCAAACCAATCACGATCATCAATTAACCCATAGGACAAAACGGATCTACTCAAACATCATAAGATAGCCATACATCATTGGGAAATAATATATAGTGTTGAGCACCATGTTTAAGTAGAGATTACAACGGGTAAAAGAGAGGTTACACCGCTACATAGAGGGGGGAAGAGTTGGTGATGAGGGCGGTGAAGTTGTTGGTGTAGATCGCGGTGATGATGATGGCCCCCGGCGGTGTTCCGGCGCCACCGGAAGCAAGGGGGAGAGAGCCCCCCTTCTTCTTCTTCTTCCTTGACCTCCTCCCTAGATGGGAGAAGGGTTTCCCCTCTGGTCCATGGCCTTCATGGCTTGGAAGGGGCGAGATCCCCTCCGAGATTGGATCTGTCTCTCTGTCTCTCTTTGTTTCTGCGTTCCCTGATTCTGCCCTTTCACCGTTTCCTATATATCCGGAGATCCGTAACTCCGATTGGATTGAACCTTCGCCCAGATTTTTCTCTGAAAATTAGCTTTCTTGCGACAAAAGAAGAGCATCGACCGCCTTATGGGGTGCCCACAAGGGCCAGGGGCGCGCCTGCCCCCCTGGGGTGCGCCCCCTGCCTCGTGCCCTCCTCGGGCACTGTCTCACGTTGATTCTTCTTCCCAGATGTCACAAATATTCCAAAAATATGTTCGTCCGTTTTTATCCCATTTGGACTCCGTTTGATATGGGGTTTCTATGAAACATAAAACATGCAACAAACAGGAACTGGCACTGGGCACTGGATCAATATGTTAGTCCCAAAAATAGTATAAAAAGTTCCCAAAAGTATATGAAGGTTGAATAATATTGGCATGAAACAATAAAAAATTATAGATACGGCAGAGACGTATCAGCATCCCCAAGCTTAATTCCTGCTCGTCCTTGAGTAGGTAAATGATAAAAAAAGATAATTTTTGATGTGGAATGCTACCTAGCATAATCTTGATCATGTATCTAATCATGGCATGAATATTAAGACACGAGTGATTCAAAGCAATAGTCTATCATTTGGCATAAAACGATAATACTTCAAGCGTACTAATAAAGCAATCATGTCTTTTCAAAACAACATGGCCAAAGAAAGTTATCCCTACAAAATCATATGGTCTGGCTATGCTCCATCTTCACCACACAAAGTATTTAAATCATGCACAACCCTGGTTTTAGCCAAGAAATTGTTTCATACTTTAGTATTCTCAAACTTTTTCAACTTTCACGCAATACATGAGCGTGAGCCATGGATATAGCACTATAGGTGGAATAGAATATGATGGTGGGGGTTATGTGGAGAAGACAAAAAAGGAGAAAGTCTCACATCGACGCAGCTAATAAACAGGCTATGGAGATGCCCATCAATTGATGTCAATGTGAGGAGTAGGGATTGCCATGCAACGGATGCACTAAGAGCTATAAGTGTATGAAAGCTCGAACTGGAAACTAAGTGGGTGTGCATCCTACTTGCTTGCTCATGAAGACCTCGGGCATTTGAGGAAGCCCATCATCAGAATATACAAGCCAAGTTCTATAATGAAAATTCCCACTAGTATATGAAAGTGACAATATAGGAGGCTCTCTATATGAAGAACATGGTGCTACTCTGAAGCACAAGTGTGGTAAAAGGATAGTAACATTGCCCCTTCTCTCTTTTTCTCTCATTTTTTTCCTCTTTTTTTGTTGGGCTTCTTTGCCCCCCCTTTTTTTATTTAGGCTTCTTTGGCCTCTTTTTTTTATAAAGTCCGGAGTCTCATCCCAACTTGTGGGGGAATCATAGTCTCCATCACCCTTTCCTCACTGGGGCAATGCTCTAATAATGATGATCATCACACTTTTATTTACTTACAACTCAATATTACAACTCAATATTACGACTCGATACTAAAACAAAGATATGCCTCTATATGAATGCCTCCGGTGGTGTACCGAGATGTGCAATGATCTAGCGTAGCAATGACATCAAAAAATGGACAAGCCTTGGAAACATCATGCTAGCTATCTTACGATCATGCAAGGCAATATGACAATGAATGCTCAAGTCATGTATATGATAATGATGGAAGTTGCGTGGCAATATATCTCGGAATGGCTATGGAAATGCCATGATAGGTAGGTATGGTGGCTGTTTTGAGGAAGATATAAGGAGGCTTATGTGTGATAGAGTGTATCGTATCATGGGGTTTGGATGCACCGGCGAAGTTTGCACCAACTCTCGAGGTGAGAAAGGGCAATGCACTGTACCGAAGAGGCTAGCAATGATGGAAGGGTGAGAGTGCGTATAATCCATGGACTCAACATTAGTCATAAAGAACTCACATACTTATCACAAAAAATTATTAGCCATCGAAACAAAGTACTACACGCATGCTCCTAGGGGAAGGGTTGGTAGGAGTTAACCATCACGCGATCCCAACCTCCACACAAAGGATGACAATCAAAAAACAAATCATGCTCCGACTTCATCACATAACGGTTCACCATACGTGCATGCTTCGGAATCACAAACCTCAACACAAGTATTTCTACCAATCCACAGTCACCCACTAGCATGACTCTAATATCACCACCTTTATATCGCAAAACTATTGCAAGGATTCAAACATATCATATTCAGCGATCTCCAAGTTTATGTAGGATTTTATGACCAACCATGTGAATGACCAATTCATGTCATCTCTCTAAATAGATATAAATGAAGCAAGAGAGTTTAATTCTTTCTACAAAAGATATGCCCATGCACTAACAAATATAAGTGAAGCAAAAGAGCATTCTACAAATGGCGGTTTTCTAAGTGAAGAGAAACAGGCAATCCAAACTTCAAAAGATATAAGTGAAGCAGATGAAGCATTCTATAAAGCCATACTCAAAAGATTTAAGTGAGGTGAGAAGATCATTCTATAAATCAACCAAGGACTATCTCATACCAGCATGGTGCATAAAAGAAAAGTGAAAACTAAATGCAAAAGATGATCCAAGACTTGCACATATCGCATGAACAAAATGAATCCAAAAACATACCGACACTTATTGAAGAAAGAGGGGATGCCTTCCGGAGCATCCCCAAGCTTAGACGCTTGATTCTCCTTGAATATTTACTTGGGGTGCCTTGGGCATCCCCAAGCTTCAGCTCTTGCCTCTCCTCCTTTTCCTCATATCGAGACCTTCTCGATCAAACACTTCATCCACACAAAACTTCAACAGAAAACTCGGTTAGATCCGTTAGTATAATAAAGCAAATTACTACTCTAAGTACTGTTGCAAACCAATTCATATTTTGTTTTTGCATTGTGTCTACTGTAATATAACTTTTCCATGGCTTAATCCACTGATAGAAATTGATAGTTTCATCAAAACAAGTAAACTATGCATCAAAAACAGAATCTGTCAAAAACAGAACAGTCTGTAGCAATCTTAACATTCACCATACTTCTGGTACCCCAAAAATTCTACCAAAATTAGGAAAAAAAAAATTGTACAGCAAGACAGTGCAAAAAGTTTCATAACCGTTTGACGTTCCAGTAAAAAAAATGTAAAATCACGCACTACAGCCAAAGTTTCTGTCCTGCACCGCACAAACCAACAAGCATTGTAAACATCCTAAAGGCAAACCTTTGCACATTATTTTTATAATACAATGGAATTGTACAAGGGGATAATTATTTTTCATGAAAAGTTTCTGTAATCAAGATTCACAAAGTTCCGGTGAGCATGAACAAAGTTCAAGGAGCTCTCCCACTTCAACAATGCTTGTCTCTCTCACTTTCACTTTCCTTTTTGAAAAGTTTTGGGTTCCCCTCTTTTTTTAGACTATATGAAAGCACACACCATAAATAAATGACTCTCTAAAACTTCTGGATTGTCTCCCTGGCAGCGTTTTCTTTAAAGCCATTAAGCTAGGCATATAGTGCTCAAGTAATGGATCCACCCGGATCCCAAGGTATATCAAAGCTAATTTTAATTAACAATGATTTGTGATTTAGTAGTGAGCACAAAGTAACATATATCATGCAAAAACAAAGTCTAACTCTCTTCCTATGCATTGGCATGTCATAAAAGAATAATTCATGCACACAAAGTAAAGGTCAATGCATAGTATAAGCAGTTTCTTGCAATTTTATCATATTGGAAACATAGAGAGGTGGAGATATAGTTCCTCTCTCATAATAATTGCAAGTAGGAGCAGCAAGCACATGCATATCACATTCATCAAAATTATCATGTGCAATGGTAAAAGGCAACCCATCAATATAATCCTTAATAAGCACAGACTTCTCCGATATAGTGTAGTTTGGAGAATTCAAAAGATAATAGGACTATCATGCATGGGTGCAATAGCAACAATTTCATGTTTAACATAAGGAACTATAGCAAGTTCATCTCCATAAGCATAATTCATATTGGCATCTTGGCCACAAGCATAGCAAGCATCATCAAAAAGGGATATTTCAAGAGAATCAACGGGATCATAACAATCATCACAGCAATCATCCTTCGGTAAGCATGAAGGGAAATTAAACAATGTATGAGTTGAAGAGTTACTCTCATTAGAAGGTGGGCACGGGTAGCTAATCCGCTCTTCCTCCTTTTGTTCTTTGCTCTCCTCATCATCTTTTTCATCCAATGAGCTCACAGTTTCATCAATTTCTTCTTCCATAGACTCCTACAAAAATATTAGTCTCTTCTTGGACAACGGAGACTTCCTCAATAAATGCATCAATATCGGCATTATATTCATAATTCTCATAGCAATATCTAAGTATAGGAAAAAATTTAGGTCTGTAAACAGCATCATCAAGATTTTCACACGTTTTAAACAAAGATTCAATTTCATAAGCACCCATAAAAGCAACAAATTCTTCTATTTGTTCCATATCATAGTAATCATATATATCATTAGCATAAGAAGCCAATGTTTCATTATCATTAAATTTGCATGAAAAGGAAAGGTGTGGAGCTTTCATCCTAGAGCAACAAGTATAATCGTATCTCAAGCATAGTTCCCGAGCATACCAATGCAACATATGAATTTGATCCCATAATAGTTTCCCTTTTTGTGTCAAGCGATAATCCCTAAAGTATTCACGTTGATCCAACGTGTCTCTCATAACATAATTGAATGGGGTTTTCTCAGGATTATCAAAGTAGTACAAAATATTTTTCACATAACCAGCATCGAGGGTTTTAGGAGGTTCCCCATCTCCATGAGTGTCAAGTAAACCTAATTTTTTGGTATTTCGCGTTCCATATCCATAACTAAAGATAGAGAACAACTTAGAACATCAAATAAAAATTAATTAGTGATAAAGCAAACAAGCACACATGTGAATATTCACCCCATGCTATGACTCCCCGGCAATGGTGCCAGAAAAAGGTCTTGATAACCCACAAGTATAGGGGATAAATTGTAGCCTCTTTCGATAAGTAAGAGTGTCGAACCCAACGAGGAGCTAAACACTACAAAAAAATACACTTCCGTGATGATACGTGTCACAGTAGGTCGCGTTTTTTGTCATGCATGTACATCCATGACAAATTAATGACAGAATCAAGATAGTCATACATGTGCTGTCGTAGAAGTATTCCATGACATTACCAAAATTATCATCACGAAAGTGTCCACTTCCATGACGATAAATCGCGCGTCACAAAAGTGCTTTCGTCAAGGGTGACCGACATGTGGCATCCACCATAACGGAACGCCGTTAAGCTATCGGGTCGGGTTTTGGATCCGATAACCCGTTAACAGCCCCGACCAATGGGGATTTTCCACGTGTAAAATCATCATTGGCTGGAGGAAACACGTGTCGGCTCATCGTTGGGATATATGTCATCCACTCATTGGACAGAAGGCGCCTATGATACGTCGACACATGGCACGGCCCAATAGAGGCCCATTCCTATGAAATGGCCGGCCCGTTTGACTTGGTCAAAAGGTGGCGGGCCGGCCCATGTAAAGCCAGTTAACGACCTGTTCGCATATAGCCCATTTACAGCCCGCTAACCCAAGGCCTGTTACGCCCTATCTGAATTAGGCCCAGTAGCGTCATCTGGGCCACCCAATATGATTCCAGCCCGTTTGCACTTCTGGCCCATGTATGGCCCATGACGTCTTTCGGCCCATATGAGGCCCTATGTAACTCTTGGCCTATTAACGGCCTGTGGTAAACTGGCCCGTAATGAATAGTGTATCACTTTACACCCATTAACGGCCCGTGGTGAAACTGGCCCATAATGAACAGTGTATCACTTTATACCTATTAAGGGCCCGTTATTCCGTTGGGCCGTTTCCAACCCATGTTATCTTTCGGCCTTCTCAGAGCCCATTTATTCTTGGGCTCATTTCCAGCATTCGTTTACTTACGGCCCGTTACTGTCATTTTCTTCTTATGGGCCAAATTCAGCCCGTGGTTACAGACGGCCCATTTGTGATCCATTAACACGTTAGGCCGTTTTCATAGCGTCATGAAATACGGCCTATTAACGATGACCCGTTATGGCCGGCCCATGAACGGACGATTCCAACTCTAGCCCGTTTATGGCCATAATGCGGCCTGTTATTGTCCCATGTTTGGCCAATCGATCATACTGCCCGTATAAGGCCCATTGATGCTACGGCCCATAGAAGGCCCATTGTTTCTACGGCCCGTAAAAGGCCCATTGTTTCTACGACCCGTAGAAGGCCCACTGTTTCTACGGCCTGTAGAAGGCCCACTGTTTCTATGGCCCGTAGGAGGCCCAGTGTCACTACAGTAAATATTAGCCCATGGTTATTGTGGCCTAGTTTAAAAAAATAGGTTATTGCAGCCACTAGAAAACCACAGAAAAAGAACTGCAATGACTGCAAGCAAACAAATAAACAAGACAACAAGGAAATAAATAAGCAAGCAACTTACGCTAGGCTATCACGGCTATCACACATATTACATCCACTGGGCATCAAAGTTCACCACCAGTGCAAATAAACGCGCCGACAAAAGAATATACAAAATTGAGAGCACTTCAGAAGGCACTAGGCCTGGCCAGGTCGGGCCCCCCAAATAGCTGAAGAAGCTGAGTAGACCTCAGTTGTGTCGACGATAGATGCATCAACACTAGATTTAAGGCATGATGGTGTGCACGGCAGTCCTCTGACATCTTCATTGCATCTTTGACTTCAAGTCGGAGCTAAGCTGAAGCAAGCATTTCCGCTTTAAGTTGAGACTGAAGAAGTCGAACTGATTGAGGCAGCGACTGCACAGAGGTTGTCTTACACCTATTGGTGAGTAGCTTCAACTCACTTTCTTCATCAAGACAGGACCTTGGGGTCATCTCGCTGTCCTCAAGATGGTTTGGCTCACTATCTTCCCTAAAGTTCTGCCTGGTGTAAGAGATACAACTCTGAAAGAGAAACAAGGAGACACGTAACAGGTTTCACAATTATATAAGCAAATAAATGGATCTGTTCTGCATAAGGAACATGTTTTTACAACTACAATTTGAAACTGGTAGTTGTTGCAAACATCCAATTAGATGTAAACAGCAAAGCAAACAGAGTGGAGGCAATGATGCCTATCCAAATCTATACTAGAACAAAGTTTGAAGGCTTGAGAAGGATGAACTTACATTACATGTTAACACGGGCTGGGCAAAGCCCTTCTCCATGTTGATGGAAGGATAATTCAGTAAATTCCCCAAAGAAAATTCTTTATAAGCGTTGCCATTATTCTACATTTTGCAAAGAGTAAATATAGATCAAATAATATTGGAAGAAACAGAGGATAATGAAGCTCAGGTGCAGACTGATGATACATAATCAAATAGCAATTAATTAAGTACAACGTTACAAGGCAAAAGGGGGAGAGGTACTGACAAGAGCAATGCAGAGCCCATTATTGTTTTGAGATCGTATGATCCTTTGAGCAAGGAGATTCATCTGAAATTAGTTTTCATACAAGAGAGAAGGTAAGGCACAAGCAAAAATTTAGGAGTTCAAATTTTGAATTGATATCATAGACAGTACCTGACGCTGGGCTCCCAGCAGTTCTAATAGGGGTTTAGCCACTAGAGTAGGGGTTAAGTGTGGTACAGTTGGGCCTGTGTTTCCTGTGGCTGCTGATCTATCTGATTTAACAGGTACCACTACCTTTTCCAAATACCTAGTTTGTACTCCTTGAGGATCTGCACTCACCCTCTTCCTTTTGGACATCTATCATGAAAGAACAACATTTGACTGGAAAAACATAGTGTGACGACACATGGAATAGGTACAGAAAATGGATAGTCATGGCATATACTCATATATGATGCTTAAACTAAGCAGATGGTGTAACAAAGTAGAAGAAATGCAAGAGGTCAGATGCAAAATATGTGCGACCAGTACAACTTTGCAAAGTTAGAGCAAGCACCTTGATGGGTGAATAAGATAGGCCATCCACCATGCCAAGTTTGTTAGCCAGTGGATCGTTCTGCAATATTCCTCTCGTGCGCCCATTCTCTTTTTCATTTTGATAATGTTCAATATCTGACATGCATGAAAACATAAAAACAAGTGAGATTTTCTTTGTAATACAGAAGTGATTCTAATCCAATAATGCCTCCCTGTAAACTCCTTTGTGCTATCTCTGCAATTCTTTTAAAAGATGCCATGCATGCTGTAATTTGTTGTGTGCATTAATATAATGTGGCCTACTACTCAAAATATGAGAGCTCCAGAAGTGATGACACTTCGCAGATGATAGCTTCAACATATAGTAAAGAAGAACAAGTCGACCTGACCTGACAGATTCAAAATATACTAAGGGAGAACAACTCGACCTGACCAGTCGACCGCAAGAGAAGAGTATCATCTTAAAGAAGGGCAGAAGAGCAAGCAGATTGAAGATATTACAAGTGTTTCAATACAATGTCGGTTGGCCACCCATGATGAACCAGAGCGCACAGAGAAATACTATTCTTTCCGGTCTCTCCATATGTGGCTCACATGCATTTCGAAACTAAAATAGGAACATTTAGCTAACCAATTAAACATCTCTCAGTTTTACTAATATCAGCAATAATATCAGATATGAATGTGTACAACTAAGCTTGTTTAGCTCGATGGGTGGAGCAGTGATATTACGACACGAACCACGTAGGCTGATTGTGGTCATCATAAAATGGGGAAAACATAAGCATGATGAGTACAGTGTTGACCGTGGCAGTGGGATGGCAGATCTGAAGCTGCAAACCGCGCAAAGAGTAGTTAGCAACCGATGTTTGCTTTGAAATAACAACTAAGATTTGGTATGGACAAGAAAGTACGGTCAACAAGTGACAAAGAAATGCTATTATGCTGTCTCTCTATATGTCGCGACATGCATTTGGAAACTCAAGTGGGACCTTTAGCTAACCAATTAAATGTGTCGGTTAACTAATATAAGTATCATATCACAATCATATTTGAACAACTAAGCTTGAAGGGTGGAGTAATGCTAGTACGACAGAAAGCACCTACGGAGATCATAGTAGAGTAGATAAAAGGGGAAAACCCTATGCATCAACAGAAAAATCAGGAAAGTGGAACTAGCTGGACCAGTGGGTGGCGCACATGCTTTTCAAAACAAATATAGGAACATTAGGTGACCAATTAAACGTTCTCTGTTTTAGTGATATGAGCATCATATCAGATTCGTATTTCAACACGTAAGCTTTGGGTTGAGGTCTTGAGGAGTAGTGCTAGGACGACACGAAGCACCTACGATGATGGTAGTGAATATAAAGGGGGGAAACCATAAGCTTTACGAGTATAGTGTCCGTGCCATGGCGGATCTGAAGGTGCAAACCGGACAAAGCTACTTTGCAACCAATGTTTGCTTTCAACTAGCCATTGCGATTTGGTACGGACAAGAAAAGTACAGTAAACAAATTACGATCTATTTTCTGGGTGAGATCAATAACTTAAGCACATATGGAAGAGTACCACCTCTCTTGTGACGCCGTGTAGGCCTATGCTGATACGTTGAGGGTGCTACGGGTGCGATGGTTGTCGGCAGCGGGGAAGAAGACTTTAGACGGTAGACGGCCGGGTCGGGGGATATATCCTGTTGCCGTGGACGAGGCTGTCGTAGGAGCGGCAATGACAAGGTGGACGACGGCGCCGATGAAGCGAGAGGAGGCGATGAAAGGATCCTGGTCCAGCGCCGTGGATGAGAGACGTCCATCTCTTGCAGTGGACGACGGGGTAGGGGTAGCGGCTCCGGCAAGGTGGAGGATGGGGTGGCAGACGGAGGAGGCTGGCCGCAGTGCGGAGGTTGTCATGCCGCCGCCGGTGTATGAATGGGGAAATGGAGGGGAGGGGGGATCTCAAACTTTGGGACGCGCTTCTCTGAAATGGGGGAAAGTTACGAACTTATCCCCCGTTTAAAATTTCGGACATCGCGTCGGTTGGGGATAAGACGGTAATCTCGCATCTCCCAAATATTTGCCAATAACTATTTCGGGCGAGGAGAGGGTGTTTTGCTGCCCACGGTTGGCGCCCACGGTGTATGAACGGGGCTGACAGGTAGGGCGGTTGTGTCACGTCTGATGTAAGTTACACATCTGCCCCTATTTAAAATATTAGCCTACATCGATTTCGGACGAGGAGAGTTTGTTTTGCCACCCACCGTGTATGAATGGGGAAATGGAGGAAGAGACACATGTCTTTCGGACGAGCTTGAATCAAATGTGTTTTGCCACCCACGTTTGGCGCCCACCGTGTCTGAATGGGCTGAGAGGCCGCCGTGTCACCTCTGATTGAAGTTACTAGTCTACCCCTATCGACAGCATGTAAATCCGATCGATAAGGATGTCAAGTGTGAGGGGTAGGCAGTAATTTCCATCTCGCAAACACTTGCTTCGGGCAGCCCACAAATTATAGTGGGTGTTTAGCCGCTTCGTTCAAAACTTGGGAGAATTAGCATTCACGTTTGCCCTGGGACTTGGCAAACTAAATTCAAATCCAATTTGTATTCGATTACGAATATCCACAAATAATTATACGTTTTGTTGTTTATTTCTTCAAAACCACAACAAAGATTTATTCCACCTTTATATATGATTATGATTTAGAAATGCCGTGATCTTCGAATTTAGTAGGTTGGATACACTCTGATTCAAACAGTTATTTCATCCAATACAATATGCTCACACAAAAAACAGTTCACCTTATGTCAATCATACAAGTACTGAGGATTACCTCACCTAAAAATTCGGATCATTACAACACATGGACAACATGGAATTCCGGACAACATAGGTGGTCTTGCAACATAATCCATTCAGAGACATGACACAACATGCAAGTACAATAATCTAATGACAATTTCAACTAGTATCTAAAGAAGAACCGGGATTACCTTGGGCTTCAGATAGCAGAAATAGCAGGACCTCCTCCGTCTTCAAATGCAACATTCTTACTTCCTCCAATTCTTGGGTTGCTTGCATAATGCGTGCCGCTAATTCCATAATTTCCAGCCTCAAGATAAAGATTACCTCATTCATGGCAGCCACACCATCTCTTTCTGCCTCTAGTAGAGCCTCAAGCACTATAATATATGTGCTCAGACTGCTCTCCAGCGGTGTTGCCTCTAAACTGCTACCATCTGGTAACATGGATGGCGCACTGCTTCCACAAATAGATTCTGGGGTTGTACATTGTGTCCTAGTGTGAACGGCATCCTGAAAGGTTTCCGCTGGACATAAGTAAGAGATAGTTATCGTATGATCCAGGCAGTAAGCTTACATGGTAAACGACGGACGAATTATTGCCGAGCATGGCAAACTATATTTAAATGGTTCAAAGCAGCATCAGCCGAAAAGAAATTAAAATGGTAAGATGAAAGTTGAAAGGGAGTGTACAACCGCTATATTTAAGTTACCAAGGCATCTAAGCAGTTGAAATAATCTAAGAAAGCACTTAACAGTGTGGCCTCATATAAACTACGAAGACAGTCTTGTGATGAAGTTGAGAGGAAAAGTTAAGGACTCAAATGAAATAGTCATGCATTTCTTTACGATAGTACAGCAGGCACTGCTGACATATTGGCCAACTCAGGTATAACATAACAACAAGCAAGCATTCTAATCAAGCAATACAGCAAAGCAGACAACTGAACTATTTGTAATTCGGTAGGATTACACGTTGAGGGCACAAGCCAAGAAAGCAGCCCACTCGCATTGCATTTAACATGTACTAAAACACACTGGCTTACCATATGTTGTTGTGAAGCCTAGCTGCTGTTGCAATGTTCTTTGAAGATATCGTCAGCATCCCGTGGTTGCAAATCTAGTTGTTGTAGTTTATTCTGCACCATCTATTTAGGTAAAATTAATTTTAATCGCATGCACTGGTCCGAATTGATCATCAATGGTTCATCTAAACTAATGAAAGAAGGGTGTGTGCATACACAACACTATATCTGCTTCCCTCTATTTTTATGCTTGTTCGAGGTGCCAGCCCCAAAAGAACAAATATTTTGCTTGATGGGGTTGGCAGCTCCATAATTAATAGAAGCATCAAATTAGTCATGCAACTTGGGAAGATCAAGAACACACAAACAAGTAATGAACAGAGGCTCGGAGCAGTGATGTAATAGCTAGCATCAGAAAATGTAGGGTAAAACAAACAAAAAGTAGCAGAACCACATGCTAGTTTGCTGATGTGTAATTAAGCATAGAGAACATTAAGCAGTCTGATGGAACCAACATGTGGCATCAGAACAAAACTAAAGCATATTAACTATATGTGCACTGGTATGTAATTTAACACATCTAACATGTTCACTGCCAGAAGTATGGCCCTACAGGTGCAAGCGGAATAACGCGTCTCATGAAAAACTGAATGATGCCCTGAAGAAACTCAAAGGTGCGGTGCTTATGCTAGGAAAGTGAATGTAGGCGCTGGCCGTTGGATAATAGTACCTGATTCTCGGCGGCGTATGGGTATCATTGTCATACTTGATAGCTAAGGATCGTCAATGGTGCTCGTGTTGCGGTTGAGTTTGGGCCGGCTGTCGCCGTCGCTGAAGCGGCTCCGGTGCTACGGTTGCGGCGCCTGTCAACATACAAGAAAGCTCATCTGTGGTAAGTGAACAGTTGCATGATAAAGAGAAAAAACCGAAGGAGTACAAATCGAAATAACCTGATGAGGCTGCGGCGTCGGTAAAGCAGGGCCGGTGGAGTTGAATATGGCGTCTGTGGAGCGGGTCCGGTGCAGTGGATGAAGGCTTCGGCGGGCGCGTTGTATAGTGCTTTCGGTGAGGCAGATCTATTGCGTCGGACGAGGGCTTGTATGAAGGGCCAGCGAAGGGGCGGACGAGGGAGTCAGTGAAGGGCCTACGCTGTGGTGGAGGGCGTCGGTTAAGCAGATCCGGTGCGGTGGACTATGATGGCGGTCAAGAAGATCTGGAGCGGTGGACAAGCCAGTCACTGAAGCGGCTCCGGTGAAGTGGTGAGTTGGCAGTTGGGGGTTCCAAGGTGCGGAAGGTAGATCCGGCGGGGTGTGAGGTCCACCGCTGCGGCATGTTGCATGTTGCATGTTGGGGGTTCCACGTGTGAGTGTTGCATGTTGCATGCATGCATGCATGCATGCATGGGGCTTACTCCCTGCCATTAACATGTTCATATTTCAAGCTTCCTCTGTTCCCTCCATATGGTGATACTCCCTCTGTTCCCAAATAGTACGGAGTAAAAGCCTCCCTCTGTTCCCAAATACGGAGCATTTGTCTTTCTACAGATTTCAACAAGTGACTAGGTATGGAGCAAAATGAGTGAAGTGAGCGTAGAGGCATAGGGATATTGTAGAAAGGAAGTCCTCGCAATCCATTATTCCCCATCTCGGTCAGAGAGAACTATTCAATTAGTCTTTACAGTGAAGTGACAATACACGCAGCAGCAGATGGGACACATAATTAATAAGCTGAACCAGCATGTTGGTGTTACTAAATCAGCCTTACCCAGTACTGCCATCATGTTTGCCAGTAGAGCACGCTTCCGCAAATACGCCTACGCACCTCTGTCCTCCATTAACTGACATATGGGCCCTCTTGTGGTAGACCCACATGTCATCGGTGTAACTATTTACACTCCGAAGGATGGTGCCTATATCCTGGTAGTAGTACTAGTAGAATTGAGATTTAATGCACTTTCTTCCCCGTCTTCCACTCTTCTTCCTCCTCTCTTCTTCTTCCTCCTCTCTTCCCCATCGTCGGCCGCACACCATTTACCCCCGCTCACTGCTCGCCCTCCCGCGCCATCTTCCTTGGTAGCTCGCGTGTACCATATCCCCCACTCACTGCTCGGCCACACGAGGAGAAGCTTCTTCGCTCGCCCGCCCGAATCCACTTCCCCGCTGGCTCGCAGGCACCGAAAACCCCAATGGCAGAACTCGACTGACACGCAGAGCCGCAATTGGAATTCCCTCCCTGATGTTCTCTTGGAGCAGATCTGTAGTCGTATGGACCTACTCAGCATCGTCCGTCTGGCCGCATGCTCGGTGTCTTTGTACCGTCTACTCGTCTGCAACCGGCCGTCTCTTTTCAAGACACCCTGCTTGCTGATGCCCGATCCTCGTAGGTGGCCCAAACACCGACTTGACAATCCTACGGAGGTTGCCGTGGTGCCCCTCGACATGCTACCACTACCCGTCCACCTGTCCTTTATGCACGGCCACTACTGGGTGGGCATGAAGGCCAACTGGATCGTCCTCATCCACCACAACGGTAGTCCGTGGCATCTCGTGGATATCTACACCCAGCGAGAGATCACCCTTCCATCGTTCGATACCGCCGACATCGAGCCTCGCGGCCCGCCGGACACTCCTGCCTACTACGCACGAGACGCATCAAGCTTTTGGCTCGACCTCTGTTTGTAGAAAGTTGTAATCTACGAAGTGCCCACACCATCAGGAGACTACATGGATTACAAACTCATTGCCTTGTTCAACATGGGATTAGTCTATCTGGAATCCGGTCGCCATACATGGTTATGGCTCATCATCAATCCTGTTGAGGCAACATTTCTGTCTGATGCTATAGTGCATGATGGCATCGTTTACGCGGTCGACGCACAAATTGGCTGCCTATACTGGTGGAATCTATCGTCGTGTAATTGTTCTATCCCATCTCATCTTTACCTTATGAATACGACTGCCTGTTCATTTGTTACAAATTTAGAATGCATAACATGTCTATAACCACATCATTGCTATGTGTTCCTCTCATTTCCTAGATTTTTATGACCACACATGTTATTGTTAGAGTTGATATGAGAACAATTGGCATCTAATGATTGTTAGAATACATATTATGAGCATACCATCATGATTGCTATATGTTACTCTCGTTTACAAGATTTTTATAACAACGCATGTTATTGCTTAGAGTTGATATGAGAAGAGTAGTAGTAAGTGCTATGGTAGAATATGAGTAGGCGCTATCATATCTGTTTTCCTCTCATTATCACATGATGTTTGAACCATGACATATTGCTAGAATATGAAAGACATTGGCTTATTTTTTAACTTGGGGTATGATTATGACCACGACATTGCAATTCTCTGTCTATGATATGTGTCACTGTTATAATAATCTTAATTCCACACATACTCTGAATATGATTGTTTATTTTTGTCCTTTTGGTCTCCAATCTGAATTGTTGCAGCAGACGCAAATGCGCTGGCCTTCATGATTCCAGGACCTGGAATCATACCAGCCGATGGGTGGTGGTTTATCGCTTGTTCAACTGACGGCGGTCATTTTATGCTCATTCGTACGTACCAAATTGACCAAACCATTATGTCACGCCCAATATACGACCCTATCCAAAAGGAACTTGAAGGTCCCACCAAGGATAGACCCGCATATTGAAATGCTTTTGCAAGGTGGATATCATTACATCAACATTACATAATAGATAGGGATACATACAAAAGGCATACAATGCCACACGAATACAACATCATCTTACATAAGGGCACCATCTGACTATGGATGAAACACAAATAGAAACTCAAACGACATCCACCCTGCTAGCCCAGGCTGCCGACCTGGAACCTATCCCCTGATCGAAGAAGAAGCAGAAGAAGAACTCCAAAACAAGCAAACATCGCTCTCACGTCATGATCATCGCATAACTTGTACCTGCAACTGTTGTTGTAGTAATCTGTGAGCCACGAGGACTCAACAATCCCATTACCATGGGTATCAAGACTAGCAAAGCTTAAAGGGAAAGGAAGGGGTAAAGTGGTGAGGTTGCAGCAGCGACTAAGCATATATGGTGGCTAACCAATGCAAATAAGAGCGAGAAGAGAGCAGGCAGAACAGTCGTGAAGCTAGCAATGATCAAGAGGTGATCCTGAACTCCTACTTACGTCAAGCATAACCCATAACCGTGTTCACTCCCGGACTCCACCAAAAAGAGACCATCACGGTTACACACGCAGTTGTTGCGTTTTAATTCGGATCTGATGTCAAGTTATCTACAACCGGACATTAACAAATTCCCATCTGCCACATAACCGCGGGAACGGCTTTCAAAAGTTTATACCCTGCAGGGGTGTCCCAACTTAGCCCATGATAAGCTCTCGCGATCAATGAAGGATATACCTTCTCCCAGGAAGACCCGATCAGTCTCGGAATCCCGGTTTACAAGACATTTCGACAATGGTAAAACAAGACCAGCAAAGCCGCCCGATGTGCCGACAAATCCCGATAGGAGTCGCACATACCTTGTTCTCAGGGCACACCGGATGAGCCAGACGTCAGGTTGGCATAGACCCTAGTTGCCCAGGGGGCGCCGGACATCGCTCGGTTCGGACCAGCACTCGGAGGAGAACTGGCCCGGGGGTAAATAAAGATGACCCTCGGGCTCCGGAAACCCAAGGGAAAAAGGGCTAGGTGAGGCAAATGGTAAAACCAAGGTTGGGCCTTGTTGGATGAGTTTTATTCAAAGCGAACTGTCAATGGGGTCCCATAAATCACCCAACCGCGTAAGGAACGCAAAATCCGGGAACATAATACCGATATGACGGAAACTAGGGCGGCAAGAGTGGAACAAGACACCAGGAATAAGGCCGAGCCTTCCACCCTTTACCAAGTATATAGATGCATTAATTAAATAAGAGATATTATGTTATCCCAACATAATTCTGTCCACCATGGGGCAATCTTCAACTTCACCTGCAACTAACAACGCTATAAGAGGGGTTGAGCAAAGCGGTAACATAGCCAAGCAATGGTTTGCTAGGAAGGGTGAAAAGGTTAGAGGCTGACATGGCAATTCGGGAGGCTTGAAGAGCAAGTGATAGGTAGCGCAACATAGCGATAGAATGAAGCAACTAGCATAGCAATGATAGTAGTGAGATCCATGGTGACGGTCATCTTGCCTGAAATCCCGCTAGGAAGAAGAACGAGTCCATGAAGAAGACGAACAGGAGTAGTCGAACGAATCCTCACAATCGCAACATTACCAGAACTAAGAAGAACACCAGAAAGAAACAAACAACATGGTAAATGCACAAGTATAAACATGGCATGATGCACAAACAAGTATGATGCATGTCCGGTTTAATGAGGCATGACATGGCAAAGTGCAACAAACAATACTACAAGTTAAGTGGAGCTCAATATGCAACGAGTTGCATATTGACAAAACACCACATTGACATATTTAGTTTAATCTCGTATAAGCTACCAAACAATATTAAATGTTGTTAAACATGGCAAGAGGTGAAGCATATGAAAACTACCTATCTAGGCAAGTTTAAATGAGGTCGGAACAACAAACAACAATTCCGGAAAATCCCCATGTGCATATTTTGAATTAGCTACTGTTCTGCCCTAAAACATATTTTAAAGTTGTTAAACAGGAAAATAAAGTGGACCATGTTAAAATAGGCATTTTCCACCCCATTTACATATAAAGTTTATTAAATTCGGAGCTATGGTTATTTGGTTATGAAAAACATCATTTTAGCATGGCATTTAGCAAAATAAATGCAAACAACATTTTAAACATTTTTAGCATGGATGACAGCAGCACATTATGAAACTAGACAAAATTCTAAGCATTTTACATGTTTAAGTCATTTTAATCCGATGCACGGTTGATGAGTTATTAAATGCATGAACTCTAGGGACTTTTCTGTAAAACCGAAGTTCTCTGGATTAATAGCTAAAATCGTTGAGGGGAAAAAAATGCATCGGGGCGAATCTGACGGATCTGGGCTGCTCACATTGGGCCTGCAGGGGAGCGCGGAGCTGGGCCTCATGGGCGAAGGGAGCTGGGCCTGCGCGGCTGTGACCCAGCCGACGCTCGCGGTCAACGGGGACCGGATCGAGCTTGACGCGGCAAGGAACGAACAAGATGGCGGCACTGGAAGCAGAGGCGCGGCGGGACTCCGGCGGAGATGAACCAGGCGAGGCCAAAAGTGGAGGAAGCGGGGCGGCACAGGGTCCTGGACAGCGGCGAGGCAAACGGCGGCGGGGACGGAGCTGCATCTGACTCCGGCATGGTAGGGGACTTGCCGCGGCCTCATCCTCGAAGCATAGGAAGCAGGTCGACGACGGCAGACTTGGCGCGTTCTCTGGCGAGGGCGCCGCAACTTGAGGCGGGGAAGACCCAGAACGGGACGGAGTCGGCGGATCCGAGGCGAAGGTCACCAGATTCGGCGAGGAACGTGACTGGTGGCGGCGGCACGAAGCATCCATGGCGGGGCCTTGGGTTCCCTGGGAGAGAAACAGGACGAGGGAGGTGGTCAGAGAGAGCTTCAACTAAGAAGAGAAAAAGGGAAGGGAGCAGGGGCGGCGAGGACGGCCTTCTGATGGCGCCTGGTCTCGGGTCGCCGGCAGCGGCCGGTCCGACGAGGCGCACGGGAGGAGAGGCAGGGGCTTGAGGACGGGCGTAGGAGGTAACACGGCTTGGCGGCGTGGGTCGATGTTCTCCTGGACGGCTGGATCGAGGGGCTTGGCGACGTGGACGCCGGAGTTGGGGTCCTCGGTCGCGGGGCGAAGGAGAGGCCACGTGGCGCGATGCCACTGGCTCCGGGCGGCGGCGGGCTGACGTGGCATGCTCTGATTGGGCGGAGCGAGGTGGCCGGCGGACATGTCCGGCACGGACGGACGTGTCCTGCGGCGCAAGGAGGATGGAGGCTAGGGTTGCACCGCGAATTTGGAAGGGGAAGGCATATATATAGGTAGAGGGAGCTAGGAGAGTCCAAACGAGGAGCGGTTTTTCGGCCACGCGATCGTGATCGAATGACCGAGAGCATGGAGGGGGTTTGGAATGGGTTATTGGGCCACTTTGGGGGGGGTGTTGGGGCTGCCAACAAAAGAGGGCTTTGCGGTTTCCCCGGTTAAACCGTTGGAGTAATCAAACGGACTCCAAATGGCATGAAACTTTGACAGGCGGTCTACCGGTGCTATACTAAGGCGCTTGGCAAATTCACGGTCCATTCCGAGATGTTTTAACACCCGCACATGAAAAGAGGCAAAAGGGGGCGCGAGGGACATAGGAGTGCCGGATTGCAAAACGGACACACGGGGAAAATGCTCGGATGCGTGAGACGAACACGTATGCAAAATGAAATGCACATGATGACATGGCAATATGCAACACGCAAGCAAATGACATGGAAAGGATGGCGAATAACTGGCGGACACCTGGCGCATCGAATCCGGGGCATTACAACACTCCTCCACTAACAAGAGATCTCGTCCCAAGATCTAAGATGGCACCGGAGAGAAGCGGAAAAGGAAAAGGAGAGGTAAAACAAAGTTGCTCCTTTGACAAACGAGTGAAACCACCATCCTTGAGAGGTTGAAAAAAACTTGGAAGAAAGAACACAACCGAGTTGAACGAAGTTGAGAGCACTCCAGTAGAAAATAGAAACAAGGAACACTATGTGAACCTTGGGGGTTGCAAAGCTATGAACGACGAGTACAATGGACAAGAAGGAATTGAAACCACTCTGGTTGAAACGAGATGAACAAGGAACAAGGACGATCAAATTCAGACAACACTCTGGTTGAAAAGAGATGCAAGACTTGATAAGATGAAAAGAACTTGAAGAGATGACACAACACTCCGGTTAAATGGATAAGTAAGGAAAAGATCACGATCTTGACAAAACGAGGTGATGGGTGAAGAGAGCAACATCACAATGCCTCTGGAAGAAATAATAGAAGATAGACCATTGGAATAACAGAATGGAGAAGAAAATGCCAACTTCTGCCACAAATGAGCTTGGAAAGCACCCTTCCAAGAAGCGAATAAGCTTGTAGTGGGCTCATGGAAAACTTCTCAAAATTGAGGCGAAATTCTGCCACTACTGGAAAAAAATTGATAACACCAACGAGATGAAAAAATTCTTCCACCAAGATGATAGAGAGATAACTTGGATAATTGCTAAGCACCACAATAACAACATTCCTTACGAAAGGCTTTAGGTGAAACATGACACAAGATGACTCCAACGAAGAGATTGGTGGATTTAGAATATCTCATTCTTGACAACATGTGAATCATGAAACACGAACTCAAATTGTCAAGAATGACATAACACCACCTCAAATGATAAGGTAGAACGAATTGCACTTCGGAATGCAAGAAGAAGAATACTTGAACTCCCCAAAACAAAAGTGTGTTGAACACCATGTTTATTTTAGAGTATAGCTTGGCAGGTCATAACTTCAAGAGAAATCTTGAGGAACAATTGAAGAATGAAAGAATCCTTGACGAACCACCATGTAGTGCCTCTATAAAGAACTCCGGTAATAAAAGGATGATAAAAAGAAAGAGAAGTTGAAAACACAAGGTGAAGCCTTGCGATGATTTAGATGGATCTTCGTGACGAGATAATGTGGAAAACTTGGAACTTCGGAAAAGAGTAGATGAAAACACTTGGAACTAGAATTTATTCATCAAGAACAAACTCTGAAGGAAGGAATTAATCAACTTGATGAAAGAAGAATAAGAATTATGTTATGCGTACCCTTCACCAATTTAAATTGATGACAAGCAACATATTGCATACTACTTATTCTCGTTGGAAAAGATTAAGGGAAGATATAGCGCAAAACTTGAGGAAGTCTTCATGAACCACCGGTAGGATTGGAAAGAACGAATGAATTGATATGATAACAAAGGAAAAAGAATCTGAAGGAACCACCGTAAGAATTGAAAATGAAAGTAGCAAAGGCACAATTCACCGGGAAGAATTGGAAAATGAATGAAGATACTTGAGGGGATTTAGATACATGAGAACAAAGAGGCCACGAACTGATTAGAGGTTATTTGAATGATGCACCAGTAAGGTTTGGAGAACGATAGCTACACACTGAGAATGAAGAATTATAACATGATGGCCTTCGGAGGAAAGAAATGGGAACAACTCATGAAATGCTCCGAATGAGTGAAAAGAATTCTCACAATCGAAAACAATTATGAGAGGATGGCATCAAACTTGAACTACGCATCTTTGGAAGAACGGGTAAGGATTTAAGAGGAACTCTTCTTCAGTCTTCAAAATCCGAGAATGACGATGAGAAACACCACGAAAATGTTGAGATACTCCGGGAGAATGAAAAAAAACAAAGAGGTTGAGCCAACAATGAAAAATAATTTGAAATCGATCTTGGAAAACATCTGACTGATGAAATTCATTCTTACGTCAAACTTGAAAAGAATTGAGAATAACTCCAGGGAATTAGAAGAATTAGGTAAGATCCTGGGAAAAGACCTGTGGGTTATGGGCCCACTGAAGAGAAAAAACACCGTTGGAAAGGGATGATGAACAGATAGATGATGCACCGGAACAATTGAAATATTTGAATGAGGTGACAACCTCAAATTAATTGGAACACAAACGAATCTCCCAAGATGTCTTCCAAACTCCCGAATGATTGAATGGCGAGAGGCAAACGAGCAGGGAAAACACTTGAGCCGAGGGAAAGAATATGATCGACCTGGAAAAAAAACTTGAATTTAATCCACCGGAAAAGAAAAAGAGATGAAGAATGTCAAACAAAAGAGAATTCACCGGTTGAAACAATTGACGAAAGACTGAAGAGGCTCCGCATGAATGAAATTGATGCTCGAAACAGACTCGACTCCGGGAAGAAAAAGGGTGGGAGGGCGGGAAAACAAAGACAACTTGGAAGGGCAACCGACGAATATCTTGAAGAGAAAATACCGTTTGAAAACATTAAGGAAAGAAAGCAAAGACTTCGCACGAGTAGGATGGATACTCGATTACGGACTCCGGATCCGAGAATAAAAGGGTGGGCGGGTGGGAAAAACAAGGACAACTTCGGATGGGGAAAAACAACGTCGTGGAGGAAGAACTGAGGATTGATCTCACGAAAGACAAAGAGGTTTGAGTCGACTTGACGAGAGATGCACCGGATAAAAGAGGATGGACAACTCACAAAACTAACCGCGTGATCCTAAAGAAAAATTTGAAGGGAAGAGGAGTAGTTCAAAACACCTACGTCAAGATTCCTCACCAGAGCGACGAAGGGGCTGAGGAGTAAAAAGTGTTCCTACTCTCCGATATAACTAGACTCCGAAAACAGTTTTCTTCTAGACTCAACAATGGCCAAACTACACGATCAATCAAGGGGGCTCCTAAGGTCGGTCGAGGCTCTGATACCAACTTGTCACGCCCAATATGCGACCCTATCCAAAAGGAACTCGAAGGTCCCACCAAGGATCGACCCGCATATTGAAACGCTTTTGCAAGGTGGATATCATTACATCAACGTTACATAATAGATAGGGATACATACAAAAGACATACAATGCCACACGAATACAACATCATCTTACATAAGGGCACCATCCGACTACGGATGAAACACAAACAGAAACTCAAACGACATCCACCTTGCTAGCCCAGGCTGCCGACCTGGAACCTATCCCCTGAGCGAAGAAGAAGTAGAAGAAGAACTCCAAAACAAGCAAACATCGCTCTCGCGTCATGATCATCGCATAACTTGTACCTGCAACTATTGTTGTAGTAATCTGTGAGCCACGAGGACTCAGCAATCCCATTACCATGGGTATCAAGACTAGCAAAGCTTAAAGGGAAAGGAAGGGGTAAAATGGTGAGGTTGCAGCAGCGACTAAGCATATATGGTGGCTAACCAACGCAAATAAGAGCGAGAAGAGAGCAAGCAGAATGGTCGTGAAGCTAGCAATGATCAAGAGGTGATCCTGAACTCCTACTTACGTCAAACATAACCCAAAACCGTGTTCACTTCCCGGACTCCGCCGAAAAGAGACCATCGCGGTTACCCACGCGGTTGATGCGTTTTAATTCGGATCTGGTGTCAAGTTATCTACAACCGGACATTAACAAATTCCCATCTGCCACATAACCGCGGGCATGACTTTCGAAAGTTTATACCCTGTAGGGGTGTCCCAACTTAGCCCATGATAAGCTCTCGCGATCAACGAAGGATATACCTTCTCCCAGGAAGACCCGATCAGTCTCGGAATCCCGGTTTACAAGACATTTCGACAATGGTAAAACAAGACCAGCAAAGCCGCCCGATTTGCCGACAAATCTCGATAGGAGTCGCACGTACCTCGTTCTCAGGGCACACCGGATGAGCCAGACGTCGGGTTGGCATAGACCCTGGTTGCCCAGGGGGCGCCAGACATCGCTCGGTTTGGACCAGCACTCGGAGGAGAACTGGCCCGGGGGGGGGGGGGTAAATAAAGATGACCCTCGGGCTCCGGAAACCCAAGGGAAAAAGGGCTAGGTGAGGCAAATGGTAAAACCAAGGTTGGGCCTTGCTGGAGGAGTTTTATTCAAAGCGAACTGTCAAGGGGGTCCCATAAATCACCCAACCGCGTAAGCAACGCAAAATCCAGGAACATAATACCGATATGATGGAAACTAGGGCGGCAAGAGTGGAACAAAACACCAGGTATAAGGCCGAGCCTTCCACCCTTTACCAAGTATATAGATGCATTAATTAAATAAGAGATATTGTGATATCCCAACATAATCCTGTCCACCATGGGGCAATCTTCAACTTCACCTGCAACTAACAACGCTATAAGAGGGGTTGAGCAAAGCGGTAACATAGCCAAGCAATAGTTTGCTAGGAAGGGTGAAAAGGTTAGAGGCTAACATGGCAATTTGGGAGGCTTGAAGAGCAAGTGATAGGTAGCACAACATAGCAATAGAACGAAGCAACTAGCATAGCAATGATAGTAGTGAGATCCATGGTGACGGTCATCTTGCCTGAAATCCCGCTAGGAAGAAGAACTAGTCCATGAAGAAGACGAACGGGAGTAGTCGAACGAATCCTCACAATTGCAAAATTACCGGAACTAAGAAGCAACACCGGAAAGAAACAAACAACATCGTAAATGCACAAGCATAAACATGGCATGATGCACAAACAAGTATGATGCATGTCCGGTTTAATGAGGCATGACATGGCAAAGTGCAACAAACAATACTACAAGTTAAGTGGAGCTCAATATGCAACGAGTTGCATATTGACAAAACACCACATTGACATATTTAGTTTAATCTCGTATAAGCTACCAAAAAATATTAAATGTTGTTAAACATGGCTAGAGGTGAAGCATATGAAAACTACCTATCCAGGCAAGTTTAAATGAGGCCGGAACAACAAACAACAATTCCGGAAAATCCCCATGTGCATATTTTGAATTAGCTACTGTTCTGCCCTAAAACATATTTTAAAGTTGTTAAACATGAAAATAAAGTGGACCATGTTAAACTAGGCATTTTTCCACCCCATTTAGATATAAAGTTTATTAAATTTGGAGCTACGGTTATTTGGTTATGAAAAACATCATTTTAGCATGGCATTTAGCAAAATAAATGCAAACAACATTTTAAACATTTTTACCATGGATGACAGCAGCACATTATGAAACTAGACAAAATTCTAAGCATTTTACATGTTTAAGTCATTTTAATCCGATGCACGGTTGATGAGTTATTAAATGCATGAGCTCTAGGGACTTTTCTGTAAAACCGAAGTTCTCTGGATTAATAGCTAAAATCGTTCAGAGGAAAAAAAATGCGTTGGGCCCAAACTGACGGATCTGGGCTGCTCACATTGGGCCTGCAGGGGCGCATGGAGCTGGGCCTCACGGGCGAAGGGAGCAGGGCCTGCGCGGCTGTGACCCAGCCGACGCTCATGATCAATGGGGACCGGATCGAGCTTGACGCGGCAAGGAACGAACAAGACGGCGGCACTGGAAGCAGAGGCGCGGCAAGACTCCGGCGGAGATGAACCAGGCGAGGCCGAAAGTGGAGGAAGTGGGGCGGCACAGGGTCCTGGACGGCGGCGAGGCAAACGGTGGCGGGGACGGAGCTGCATCTGGCTCCGGCGTGGTAGGGGACTTGGCGCGGGCCTCATCCTCGAAGCAGAGGAAGCAGGTCGACGACGGCAGACTTGGCGCGTTCTCCGGCGAGGGCGCCGCAACTTGAGGCGGGGAAGACCCAGAACGGGACGGAGCCGGCGGATCCAAGGTGAAGGTCACCGGATCCGGAGAGGAACCTGACCGGCGGTGGCGGCATGAAGCATCCATGGCGGGGCCTTGGGTTCCCTGGGAGAGAAACAGGACGAGGGAGGTTGTTAGAGAGAGCTTCAACAAAGAAGAGAAAAAGGGAAGGGAGCAGGGGCGGCGAGGACGGCCTTCTGATGGCGCTTGGTCTCGGGTCACCGGCAGCGGCCGGTCCGACAAGGTGCACGGGAGGAGAGGCAAGGGCTTGAGGACGGTTGCAGGAGGTAGCACGGCGCGGCGACGTGGGTCAACATTCTCCTGGACGGCTGGATCGAGGGGCTTGGCGACGTGGACGCCGGAGTTGGGGTCCTCGGTCGCGGGGCGAAGGAGAGGCCACGTGGCGCGATGCCACTGGCTCCGGGCGGCGGCGGGCTGACGTGGCATGCTCTGATTGGGCGGAGCAAGGTGGCCGGCGGACATGTCCGGCGCGGACGAACGTGTCCGACGGTGCAAGGAGGATGGAGGCTAGGGTTGCACCGCGAATTTGGAAGGGGAAGGCATATATATAGGTAGAGGGAGCTAGGAGAGTCCAAATGAGGAGCGGTTTTCGGCCACGCGATCGTGATCGAACGATCGAGAGCATGGAGGGGGTTTGGATGGGTTATTGGGCCACTTTGGAGGGGTGTTGGGCTGCAATAAAAGAGGGCTTTGCGGTTCTCCGGTTAACCGTTGGAGTATCAAATGGACTCCAAATGGCACGAAACTTGACAGGCGGTCTACCGGTGCTATACTAAGGCCGCTTGGCAAATCACGGTCCATTTTGAGAATGTTTAACACCTGCACATGAAAAGAGGCAAAAGGGGGCGCCGGGGGACATAGGAGTGCTGGATTGCAAAACGGACAACGGGGAAAATACTCGGATGCATGAGACGAACACGTATGCAAAATGAAATGCACATGATGACATGGCAATATGCAACACGCAAGCAAATGACATGGCAAGGATGGCGAATAAATGGCGGACACCTGGCGCATCGAATCCGGGGCGTTACACATTACATCAAACCACTTGCAGTACAATGCATGGGGCGTTCGTGACATTGATGGCTATGGCTGCTTCGTGTTCGAGAAAGATCCCAGCTCCGTTGGGCCAGGTGTATTCAACTGGAGGCGGGTTTACAACCTCGGCAACCACTCCTTGTTCCTCGGGCTCAATTATCCGATCATCCAACCAATCATCGATCATATCACCGACAATGATTACTGTGCTATGAAACTTCCATTCGCGAGGGGGGGGGGGGCTGTGTTTACACATCATACCATGGGTTTCATGAATCACCATATCCAGAGATACATTGACACAGCTTGTTGCCAGGTAATCTTCAGTGTGTGAAAGGCATCAAGCTTCCATGCGACAGATGGCTTTTGCAAACCCAACATGCAGCGATGTGGTTCATGCCAACAGCAAATATGCACAACTTGATTCGTGCTGATATCTAGACTGAGCCATGTATTCTGCTGCTGTAGCACGACCCTCTTTTGTTGGATATTATGTACTGTTGTTAGTTTGAAGCACTCCTCTGGTTTGAAGGATAGATACCTTCCTAGGATCAAGTGCATCCTAACTCACCTGCGTAGGATGTACTGATAATGATGATGGAGATGCTGTATAAATTGTGACACTAAGTACGACTAGTAAGTAGTACAGTAGCAGTACTAGTATACGTCGGTCAAATTATTCATCATGTCCACACATTGAATTGACGTGACAACACGCTGCGTGTGAGGTGACACAAGAATCCCGGCGGCGTGTTCGGGTATTCTGGACTTCAGATTTGGAGTACCACTTATCTGTCAAAATCTTTCATCATTCACTTAAAACAGTCGATTAATCATACATTGAATACCATATAACTAGAATTACCGATGCAAGTTGAAGAAGGATTGGCCGGTGCTGCCGGCTGGCGTCAAGTTCTATCCCACGGATCAGGAGCTGATTGAGCACCTTGAGGCCAAAGTGAGTGCTGACAGCGTGAGATTTCAGTCTTTCATCGATTTGTTCATACCAATCGTCGATAGCGAGCACGGCATATGCTACACCCAACATGAGAAACTTCCAGGTAAGACACTGATCGGCCGTCTACTTGCACAAACATATTCCTTTGTTTATAGCTATATTTTTCTTTTTAGACGCAGACCTGGTGAAGCAATTACAATTTGACAGTTAAAAAGTGAAACAAGTGACTGCAACATGCCAAAGATGTTATGAAAATGCCAACTAGGTACACTAAAACCTGTATTCCACAATACTGCAGGTATCACACTAAGTGGCCTAAGGAAGCATTTCTTCCAGTGCAATTCTAGGGCATTCAAAAGAGGCACGTGGACGCGTCGCAAGATACAGTTGGAGTGCGGCATGCACGCGATGTGGCACAAGACCGGCAATACCTTGCCGGTGATGGTCAACGGTCGGCAGACGGGCAACAAAAAAGGTTCTGGTGCTGCACACCAACAAGAACTTCGACCAACAGAGGACCAACCGGGTGATGCACCAGTACCACCTCGTGGACCTGGAGCAAGAGAAGGAGCGGGAACTGGTCCTCTGCAAGATTTTCTACCAGACGAACACTAGGGCCAGGAGTAAAAAGATTATAAGTTAGTTAGGTATTGGTAGTTGTACTACCTTGTCGTCCGCAAGTTGGTATTGTTGTTAACGATCTTTTGGTATGAACTTGCATTTGCTTCCAACCATCATGCCGAGGGTCGGCGTGGATATAAAGCTGAATCATTTGTTTCGAAACGAATTTTCTGGCACCTGGTTTTTATTTGATGGGTAGCATAAGCACCCGCCGTTCGAATTCCTAGTTCTCCAATTTTTTCGAAGCAAGTGCATGCACTTATTATCACGATAAAAAAATATCCGTGCTGCATCCCAGTTATTAGTCTGTACTTGCAGAATTCTCTCGTTTATTGAGCACGTATATTGTTTTTTCAGGTCGAGCAAGTTTCAACTGGGTTGCAGACTGCCCATGGTTGGTTTTGTTTTTAACAGGCCCAGCCCATGACGACAACGGGGCACAAAGATCCAGCAGGTATCTACTGGCCTCTGGCCCGCCAGCGTTAGTTATATTTTGTCTTACAACTTCCGCAGGCAATTTTTTTACTGAATCAAACACACAGCCCAGTTCTATTTTCCTCTTGAAACACATGTCCTATATCCGTTTTCTAATCTCTACCTATAGTTTTACTAGTTCATATACATGTATCATTATATTGAAAACACATGAAATTCCCTTTTCATATTTACATCCTTATTTTTGTTGTTTTTTCCCATCCAGTGCTGATTTTTTACCACTGGTTTTCCCTTAAACCAACTCAATTGTCCCACGTCTTATTTGCTTACAAAAACAAAACGATTTTTTTGGCAAATCAATAAGTTCTTAAAAAATGTTTATCATTTCGGGATTACAACAGTTCGGACTCCACCGAAATATGCAAAATAAGGTTGAACTTTTTGACCGTGGTCCTGGGCAGAAAATGGGCTATAATAAATTACTTAAGAATTAGCAAATGGGCTGCAAATTATAAAAAATAGCAAATGGGCTTTATGTTGTCTGCCACAGATTTGGAGGCTGACTTGTGGGCCTACTAAGTTCATGCATACACAAGGTTCCTCAAAAAATAAACTTAGTCAACAATCGACTCTACCATCGTCAGACCGTTAGATGTCAATCTAATGGCAATCGTGCTTCTTCACTCTCTGATCTTCCTGCCCCAGCCGCCCAAACCAGCGCCGTCGAAACCGCCTGCTCCCGCCTCCCGTGGCTGGCAGTGCTACCGGACAGGCCTCACGGCCCCATCATACTCGCATCCCTGGCCTGTCTATCCCTCTACTCACCCACACCTCCTGTTATTTTTCGGCGACGGCAGCCGAACCAGTCAACCCTCGTACTGTCCACCGCGTGGGCAGCCACTGCCGTGTCTTCCCCGGCTCCGTGTCGTTCCCTTCGTAGGCCTCGCCGTCGTCCACTGCCTTGGTGTTCTTGGCACGGCGTGGTCAACGATGTCCATCCAACGTCCGTAGTGCTTCTTCAACCTCTGGTCTTCTTGCCCAGCCGCCCAAAGCAGCGCCGATCGTGCCGCATGCTCCTGCCTCCCGTGGTCGGCTGTGCTGCCGCGGAGGCCTCACCGTCCTCATACTACTCCCACCACTGGCCAGGCCATCCCTCCACTCACCCACTCCCCCTGTTATTCTGCGGCGACGGCAACCTCACACCGCAGCGGAACCAGTGAACCCTCATACTCGTCTCCGCGTGGGCATCCACTGCCGCGTCTTCCCCGGCTCCGCTTCGTCCCCTTCCTAGGCCTCGCCATCGTCCACCGCCGTGGTGCTCTCGGCGCGGCGTGGTCAATGTGGTCAATGACCGACTTCCATCGGAAGAGTACTATACATGGAGAGGCTGACAGCTGGGTCCACGACAACCGCAAGGAAGTGCCTCCTTATTACACGCAAAATAATTATTCCTCCACCTGACAGCAGGGACCCACCGGATGGGCCACCAGTATTTCACGGAAAAAACGTTTCCCCCCTGATTGCTGGGACCCACCGGATGGGCCACCGTATTTCACAAAAAAATGTTTGCCCTTGACTGCTGGGATCCACCGGACGGACCACCGTATTTTGCGAAAAAAATGTTCCCCCCGCTGTCAGCTCGGACCCACCGGAAGTGCCTCCTTTTTACGCACAGAAAAATGAATACTCCCCCTGCTAGCTGGGACCCACCATGGTGGGAGGCTGACTTGTGGGCATGCTAAGTTGACGGGGACGGAGGGCTTTGTCAACTTAGTCAATATGAACGATTCTATCTTCAGTGACCGTACGATGTCCATCCAACGGCCGTCGTGCTTCTTCAATCTTTGCTCTTCCTGCTCCAGCCGCTCAAACAAGCGCCGACAGGACTGCCTGCTCCCTCCTCCCCGCGGCCGACTATGCTGCCGCGCAGCCGTCACCGCCCCACCGTACTCCCATCGCTGGCCTAGCCATCCCTCTACTCACACACCTGCTGTTATTCTCCGGCGACGACAGACGAAGCAGTAAACCCTCGTACAGTCGTACTCCCCTCCGCATGGGAAACAACTGCGGAGTCTTCCCTGCCTCCGTGTCGTTCCCTTCCTAGGCCTTGTCGTCGTCCACCGCCCTGGTGCTCTCGGCGCGGCCTGGTTAACGTGGTCAACAACCGACATGCATCTGAAGTGGACTGTACGTGGAGAGGCTGACAGCTGGGTCCACGGCCGCACGCAAGGAAATGCCTCCTTATTATGCGCAAAATAATGATTCCTCCACCTGACATCAGGGACCCACCGAAAGGGCCTCTGTATTTCGCGAAAAAAATACCGCCTTTAACAGCCCGGACCCATCAGCTATATCTTCGCACGCAAGGAAGTGCCTCCTTATTACGCACAAAAAAATGAATACTCCCCTGTTAGCTGGTACCCAGTATAGTGGCAGGCTGACTTGTGGGCCTACTAAGTTGACGGGGATGGAGGGCTTTGTCAACTTAGTCAATATGCACGATTCTAGCTCCAGTGACCGTACGATGTCCATCCAACGGCCGTAGTGCTTCTTCAACCTCTGGACTTCTTGCTCCAGCCGCCCAAACCAGCGCCGGTCGTGCCTCGTGCTCCTGCCTCCCGTGGCCGTCTGCGATGTGGCGGAGGCGTCACCGCCCCTACTACTCCCACCGTTGGCCAGGCCATCCCTCTAGTCACCCACACCCCCTGTTATTCTGTGGCGATGGCAGCCTCACACCGCAACGAACCAGTGAACCCTCGTACTCCTCTATGCGTGGGCATCCACTGCCGCGTTTTCCCCGGCTCTGCGTCGTCCCCTTCCTAGGCCTCACCATTGTTCACCGCCCTGGTGCTCTCGGCGCGGCGTGGTCAACATGGTCAAGGAACGGCTTCCATCAGACGTGGACTGTACATGGAGAGGCTGACAGCTGGGTCCACGGCCGCAGCAAGGAAGTGCCTCCTTATTACGTGCAAAATAATTATTCCTCCACCTGACAGCGGGGACCCACCGGACAGGCCACCGTATTTCGTGAAAAAAATGTTTCCCCCTGACTATTGGGACCCACCAGCTACATCTTCGCATGCAAGGAAGTGCGTTCGGGCAAAAAAAAACGATTCGCCCCCCTGACTGCTGGGACCCACCAGCTACATCTTCGCACGCAAGGAAGTGCCTGACAGTTGGGACCCACCTGGTCGAAGCGTACGTAGCGTTGTCATTCTGGTCGGGAACGTGTACGTACATACTGGTCGATGTAGAGGCGCGCACGTGTTGTAGTAGAGGTGCGCACGCAGCATGTACACGTACGTACAACGGCGAGGGTGCAAGAAAGAAAATACGGCCACATACGTACATACGGGCAGGGTCTCGAACGCCTACTCGCGCATACGTACATGTCTGGGTCAGAACGGAGAAACAACGTCATCGTCGTGTTCATGGGGAGCCAACCGGCTGGGTCGGAACGGAATGCATGGTCGTGTTCATCGGGAGGGCTTGGACGGAACAGGCGATGGAAACGAGGCCTGGCGTACCGCACAACGGAGGAAACGACCTTGTGTTCGACCGACCACATTCGAAACGGGATCATGTTGATTGGGAGGGGTCTGGCGTACCGCAAAACGGAGGAAACGGACCTCCTACGGTCGAAACGGGGGTCCTGTTGATCAGGAGGGGTGTGGCGTACCACAAAACGAACGAAACAGACCTCCTACGGTCGAAATGGGGGTCCTGTTGATCGGGAGGGGTGTGGCGTACCGCAAAACGGACGAAACGTACCTCCTACGGTCGAAACGGGGGTCCTGTTGCAAAACAGGACTCCACGGGATACTGTTCATCTCCACCATCGACCTCCTCCAGCCTCCACGGGCTACCGTCGACCTCCTCTAGCCTCCACGAGCTCCTGTTCATCCAGCCTCCACCGCGCGCTACTCCACCGGCTACTATTCAACCACCCCTCCACGGGCACCCCTCCACCATCTACTGTTCATCCAACCCTCCACACCACGGGGTCCTGTTCAACCACCCCTCCATGGCCACCCCTCCACCGTCTACTGTTCATCCAGCCCTCCACACCAAGGGGTCCTGTTCATCCAGAGGCAACGCCGCCACTCACTGTTCATCCAACCCCCCCCGCAACACTCACTGTTCATCCCAGAGGCAGCATCGACCGGCTTCAGTTAGCAGCAGTAGCGAAGGAATCGCTCCATCGGGTTCAGTTAACAGCCATCGATCGATTGCTCGGGTTCAGTAACACGTAGCCTGCAGTGCAATCGCTCGGGTTCAGTTAGAGCCCAACGCCCCGCTCGGGTTCAGTTAGAGCCAATGCCTCGCACACACGCGCGTACCTGTATGAGAGAAATGCGCATCGCTCAGCCCCCGACCTCCCACCGTAACTGGCAACTCCCAGAAATTTTCCTCCCCCTCGCTTCTACCACGGTTTTTTCCGTCATGGACGACCCAAAGAATGTCATGCAGCTGCATCTCCGGCCTGCCCAGGACGAAAAGCCCATTTTCTGTCATGATTTTTGTCATAGCAGTAGGAGCCCACCACATCTATGATGATACCGGGCTTTGTCACAATTATTGTCATAGAAGTGTCATATGTATGACAGAATTTTTTTCGTTCGGCCCAAAATGTCACGGATGTGTCTTTTTTTTGTAGTGAAAGGTAGAACAAATATTCCCTCAAGTTCTATCGACCACCGATACAACTCTACGCACGCTTGACGTTCGCTTTACCTAGAACAAGTATGAAACTAGAAGGACTTTGTAGGTGTTGTTGGATAGGTTTGCAAGATAATAAAGAGCACGTAAATAAAAAGTAGGGGCTGTTTAGATAAAGACACAACTAAGTTAGTTTTTGTAAAGAGCTTTTTGTCACAAGAAAGTTATTTGTCCCTAGGCAATCGATAACTAGACCGGTAATCACTATTGCAATTTTATTTGAGGGAGAGGCATAAGCTAACATACTTTCTCTTCTTGGATCATATGCACTTATGATTGGAACTCTAGCAAGCATCCGCAAGTACTAAAGATCATTAAGGTAAAACCCAACCATAGCATTAAAGCATCAAGTCCTCTTTATCCCATACGCAACAACCCCTTACTCGGTTTTATGCTTCTGTCACTCAAGCAACCCACTATAAGCGAATCATGAACGTATTGCAACACCCTATAGCGGGAATCCCTCACGCTTGCGCGACACGGAGGGCACAATAGTACAACACCAATAATAAAACATGCAACTCAAACCAATCACGATCATCAATTAACCCATAGGACAAAACGGATCTACTCAAACATCATAAGATAGCCATACATCATTGGGAAATAATATATAGCATTGAGCACCATGTTTAAGTAGAGATTACAGCGGGTAAAAGAGAGGTTACACCGCTGCGTATAGGGGGGAAGAGTTGGTGATGAGGGCGGTGAAGTTGTTGGTGTAGATCGCGATGATGATGATGGCCCCCGGCAGTGTTCCGGCACCACCGGAAGCAAGGGGGAGAGAGCCCCCTTCTTCTTCTTCTTCCTTGACCTCCTCCATAGATATGAGAAGGGTTTCCCCTCTGGTCCATGGCTTCCATGGCTTGGGAGGGGCGAGAGCCCCTGCGAGATTGGATCTGTCTCTCTGTCTCTCTCTGTTTCTGCGTTCCCTGATTCTGCCCTTTCACCGTTTCTTATATATCCGGAGATCCGTAACTCCGATTGGATTGAAACATTTGCCCAAAATTTTCTCCAAAAATTAGCTTTCTTGCGGCAAAAGAAGAGCATCAACCGCCTTACGGGGTGCCCACGAGGGTCAGGGGCGCGCCCCCTGCCTCGTGGCCCCCTCGGGCACCGTCTCACATTGATTCTTCTTCCCAGATGTCACAAATATTCCAAAAATATTCTCCGTCCGTTTTTATTCCGTTTGGACTCCGTTTGATATGGGTTTTCTGCGAAACATAAAACATGCAACAAACAGGAACTGGCACTGGGCACTGGATCAATATGTTAGTCCCAAAAATAGTGTAAAAAGTTGCCAAAAGTATATGAAGGTTGAATAATATTGGCATGAAACAATCAAAAATTATAAATATGACAGAGGCGTATCACTCTCCGCCCCTCGTGAGCCAGCCTGAGGAGGCCGATCCCCTCGGGGGTCTTGGCATCGTCTGCCTCGTGAGGCTTGGCCCCTCGCGAGGGTCTTGAGTTGTTGGTGCTGAAGCTGGGCCATACCAGGCCGTCAATGGAGCCACGTGGTGGGCCGCAGGCAGGCAGGGCTGGATACCCCCATATCTAGGACGCCGACAGTAGCACGCTCGGACTTGGATTCCAGACGAAGCCAAAGGGCAAGTGCGGAGCGCCGCGAGCCCTAACCGCCTGCAGCCTTGACGACACATGGCGGTTGATGGGACGTGGGCGTCTCCACTTCCCCACGCCGCCCTGATATCCGGTAGGACTAGTGGTCACCCGTTGTCAGTGCAGCTCGCCCTCCGTAGATTGTCGCGCTCGACCCTTGTTTCCTTCTTTCCAGTCTTGCCGCTCCATGCATAGATCCGGCGCCGGTGCCTCGCCCTTCCCTTAGCGTTTGTCATGGCCCCCAAGCCGAGGAAGAAGAAGGGGAAGCCGCTCGCCCCGTTCAGTCCTTCGCCGGCCCTGGAGCCAGCCCTTGAGCAGTCGACGGTGATCAATCAGGAGGGGTTGGACAAGGTTTGCCATGCGCTTGCCGCTGGTTCCAATGAGTGGAGGGCGATAACCGTCCGCCCTGCATCTTGGCGGGTGAATGAGATGAGTGCCAGCGAGATCCCCATCTATCTCGATGCTCTTCTCGCGGGGCTGATTCCTCCCTTCTCTCCCTTCTTCAATGCTATGATATCGCATTATCAGATCCACCTGCTGCATCTGGCCCCCTGCTCTGTTATCCTCCTTACCGTCTTCGCCTTCCTCTGTGAGGCCATGGTCGGCATTACTCCTTCCGTGGCCTTGTTTCGCCATTTCTTCTTGCTTTGGTTGGTCGACGCCCGCCAATGCTCTGGGTGCATGACCTTCGAAGCTGTGGCCGCAACTGCCAGTTCGGGAATTGACTTCGAGCTCTCGCCTGCTGCGAAGGGATTCCGGAAACAGTGGCTGCTCATGGATGCCGGTGCGTTTAGCCCCCTGTTCTTGACTCCTGGGGCGCCGACCTCGCCTAGCTCCGGTTGGTGCCACGAGAAGCTCTCCGACCAGCGCCCTGCTTTTGTCTGGAAGAGGTTGGCGAGGTTACAGGAACTGGAAGTGATAGCACCGATGGTGATGAAGGAATTCGTCAGGCAGCACATCGCTCCCCTCCAGCGCCATTCTCGCCCAATGTGGGATCTTGCAGGAATCAAAGATCCAATGAGGCTGCAGAGGCCATCACTGGCTGCTGGGACCTTGAGCATGGTGCTCAAACTCCTGACGGGCGAGCCCGAGCCTGCTGACCTTCCGGGGGGTGGCTGCCTTCTCTATCTGTGCTCGAACAAGGTGGCCTTCGCTGGGCAGATGCCTCTGTTCGACGAGTGGGGGTTGCTTCCATAGGGCCTGGAGGGGCCCCGCAAGAACCCCGTCTTCATGGCTCCCCTTCTTCTTGATCCTGCCGCATGCGCCCCAAGTGCGGAAGCAGGGGAGCGCTCGCGGCCTACAACTGTTGAGGGCTCCTCCGGAGGCTTGGTGCCGACAAGGGCCCAGGAGGTCAGGGCTCCTGAGGTCCTAAAAGGGGGCGCCAAGGATCTGGCACGATCCCAAGCTCTGGAGGCAGAGGCCCCTGACGTCCGAGGCAATGGCTTCGAGGTGGCTACCGATGACGAGGAGTCCACCAATGGCTCCGGAGCCATGAACCAGGAGATCCACACTGGGCGCTGCTGCCCCTGGGGTCCCTGCCCCAGCTGCCCCGCCGAGCGCTCCTCCTCCCGAGGATTGCCCATCGGGGTCCGGTCGGCCCCGCCTGTGCCTTGAGTTGCTCCTGAAGAGGAATAGGTCCCCGTGCCACAGCGATGGCACCCATCGGCCGCTGAAGTCGAGGAGATACGCGGCTGCCGATGAGTAAGTACATTTGCTCTTGATCCCTTGCACGCTGTGTTTTCTCATAACTAGGGTCTTGCAGGGTTCCCCCAAAGGCGAAGCCCCGGGAGGCAGACGTCCCCAAGGATTCCAGCTTGTCGCCCGCACACAGCCCCCGACGCCCTGGTCCTGTGCATGGAGTGGGGCCGACTCCAACTGCCGGGATGCCGCGAGGGTGCCCCGAAACCGGGCTCCCTGCTACCTCTCCCCGCGCCTCAACCCGTGAGATGGGGGATGCATCGACTATCCTTCCTATTGTAATTGCTGGCAGGGGGGTGCCCCCTGGGCAGCCTTCGTCTTCAGGTTGTGGGGCTACACCGGCCAACCCCCGACCGACGGCTGGCAGGGCGCCCAGCGCCTCCCGGGCAGTCTCCGGGGTCGAGGAAGGTCTTGGCGATGCGCTTGTGCTCGCTCGTGGACGCAGTGCCATGCACTTCGGGCTCTTCGGTGAGGCGATGCGTGCGATGATCCATCTTGGCGGGGAGCTCGCCAATGTCGACACCAGGCTTGAGGCGGAAAACCGCCGCCTGGAGCATGAGTGGCAGCAGCTGAAGGTTGCCATTAACCTTGGGAGACTTTAGTGCGACAAAGCCGATGCGCACGCGGTGGCCTCGCTCGTGACTTCTCGTGAGGCTTGAGCTTGCGCTATGGAGGAGGCCGAGGCAGCCAATCACCGTCGCGAGGCGGCCGAGGAGCAGGAGCGAGAGCTTTTGTCTTCAAATGCGGCCCTTGAGCGCGAAGTTGAGGAGCGCCACGCCCTTCTGGCCTCTTCGCCCAGCGAGGCGGCCTTTGCCGAGGCAGAGCTCCTGAGGCGCCATGAAGACTTGACGTTGGAGGCCGTGGAGCACAGCATGGTGTCGGAGAGGTTGGAGGTGAGGGAGCGCCAGGCTTCCGCAGCTGAGGATGCCATCGCCGCCCGAGTGGCCCGGGTCCAGCTAAAGGTGGAGGAGAGGGTGGCGAAGGTGCGTGCTAAGTTGGCTGAGAGGCACTGCCTGGATCTGGAGCTGCTCGAGGCCGAGCTTGAGGGCCGGACCTCTGCCCTGAAGGCTAAGCTGCAGTCTGTGGAGCAGCGTGAGAGCGCTGCTCGGGGAAGCCTGACTTCCTCCGAAACTGCCTTGAATTTTGCCCATGCCGAGATATCCTCTCTCCAGAAGCAAGTCGAAGACACCACCTCCCTCCTGAAGAAGGCTTCGAGTGAAAAGAGCCGCCGCCTAACATTGGAACGCGAGCACGGCTCCATGCTCCAAGGCCCGTGCGTTAGAGCCAACAATGCCTTGGGTGCTATTTGTGACGAGGGTGCTCCTCACCCGCACGAGAGCGACTACGCCAGCCATCCATCTCAACTTCTTCACTAATATCATGACCCGCCTGGAAGATCGGGCCGTGAAAGCTCACCAGCTTGTTGAGGAGAGGAGTCGGGGCCTCCTCGGGCGTGCACTCTCACGCATCTTCAGCAACCTCCTGAACCTCGATTCCCCCTTCAATTTCAGTACCGTGCTAGCCCCCGTGCCTGCGGCCACCCAAGACAAGCTCACCAAGTGGGTGGATGGCCATGTGGATGCCTTGGTGAAGGAGCTGACCCCTGAGGATGACACGGTCGTGCTCGCGGCCGAAGAAGCTGGCGCGGGTGGCGATGACGAGGAGGATGGCAGCCGCGACACAAGCAACGCGGATGGGAGTAACGAAGAAGGCGCATCCAGCTAGGCCCGTGTTTCTTTTCGCTTTGACCTGTATGACAAAAACTTGAACGCATTCTTGTGAGAGTATTTTGAAAAGGGGTACCCCTTATGATGTGTGAGATTGTGAAACGCTTTTAATGTAGCGCCCGAAGCGGGGCCCCGCAGGGCTATGGGCCGCTGAGCGAGGTAGTTGTTTATGACTTATCTTTGGTTTGGCGGGTCTCGAGTGTGGCCTGGTGTCGCGGTGGCGCTCCTTCTCCTGAGGCAAGCCTGCCGCGAGCTCGCGAGGTTCTGTGCCTCTCGAGGGGCCTGCTGGCCTGTTGTAGAGTGCTTCGTGAGGAACCAATTGCCAGACCATGGCGAGGTGGGCGCGCGGGGCAGCCGCACCCTTAAGCCCCCCAGGGGGCGATCGGCACCAGCGTGTGCACCGTACCTAGCCCCCGCTCGTGAGGCGCTTGAGGGCAGGGCAACAGTCATGAGCTCCAGAAAGAACACAAGAACTAAAGGCAAGAGAGCGACACGTAATGAGAAAACTCCCCCCATTTTTATAAACACACGAAAGTTAAAATACTTCAAGGAGTCGTCGAGCAAGTACAGAAAAAGGCAAAAGCAAACGGCCGCATACGACGCCTAGCTAGTCTTCAAGTCTTCTCACCAGCGCGGAGCTAAGTGCTTCCACTGGCTGGGCATAGTCATTGGGGACAGTGTCAACGGCCAGCGCGGAGCATGGTGCTTCCACTAGGACGTGGGCGGGAGCCCCCTGAGGCCCCAGGGCGGCACTCAGGAGACTCTGGGGCATGTACAACCCCACTCATTATTACATGAGAGTGTCACGAGCGGAGACCTTCACAGGCCGGAGCCTTGCTTCATGTCGCCCAACGAAGACCTCGCCGTGCGCCACCCCTGACCACCGTTGGGGAGACCAGAAACCAGGACAAGACCAAGGGGCCAGGGGGACGCTAGCGGCATCCTCGGCGACCGCAGGCCCCCCGCCAGGAAGAAGGGCTCGCCGGCGCCTTCCCCAGCTGGGAACCTACCCCCAGACAGGGCCCTGCTCCGTGCAACGCGAGGAGGGCCCTGCCACCGGGCTTCCCCCGCGCTGCTCCCAACATCCTTCGTGCTCCTGCGGGGGATCCGTCGTCCTGAGAGTCCTGGTGGCAGATGCACCCTGGTTCACCTGCGATCCATGGTTAGCGTAAGCATGCTCCTATGGCGTTAGCTGTACCCAAAGGCTGTCGCCATTGGAGACGTTGGCGGGGCTTGGTGGCGGCTTGAAGAAGAGCTCAGCCTCGTGTATATCCAGCGCCCAGCCTGACGTGGGGGATTGGCTGGGGCCCTCTCCCAGCGCGTGCCTTGGATCCATCGTGACAGGGACGTAGGCTTCCGGGCTGGCCGCACCAGAAGCGCCGCCCGGCTGCCTCACGTTCCCGCCTTCTTCAGTCGCCCTCTGGTCCTGTCGGCCAGGGGTCGATACTCCAGCGCGGCTCCTGGTGATGTCGCCTGGAGCAGCCCCGCACCGTGGTAGCACGATCGGAGGGGCGCGGGCTGCTCCGCGGGGCTGGTCGGCGCCAAGAGGCTCTCTAGGGGCCCTAGGAGGGGGCGCGCGGTTGTGTCAGGGATGAGCGCACGACCCCACCACCGCCTGTGATGTTGGCAGGGTGCAGAACGGCGCCGCCCCCTGCATGCCGCATGCAGTAGCTCAGCGACCTGTTCCAGCAGGGCGTTGCAGCCACTTTCCAGCAGCCTGCACCGTAAGAGCTCTCGGGCCACGATGACCGCTGCCCGCATGTTTGCTTGTTCCCTACGCGTGTGTGGAGTGGTCACTGCAGCATAGTTCGCAGATCACAAGGCGGCGCGGCTGCGGTGCAGCGCCGGTGGAGAAGGTTGCGCCGCGCGCCCCCCACGGCCGGTTGCCCCGGCGGAGCGCGGGCCGTGAGAAGAGCGGAGTGGAGGTCTTCCTCGTCGACGGGCGCTGCCGAGGAAGCCTGGACGACCCAGTGTTCGACGTGCGCCCTCGGGGCGTCGGCCATGGCATCGGTGGAGCGGCGGAGGACTGGTGGACGGAAGAGAAGATCCGACACACCCCTACCCGGCATGCCCAAATGTCGGATTACGGGTTCTGCAAACCCTTGAGAGGTCGAACTCTAGGGTGCGTGCGGAGATCTCAACCTACCCAGCCTACCTACTCGCGATCCTCCTAAGCCTAGCGCGACAAGCTCAAAGAGACAAAGAGACACATCAGTTTATCCTGGTTCGGGCCACCTTGCGGTGTAATACCCTACTCCAACATTTTGGTGGATTGCCTTGGAAGGCTGAGGATGAACTAATATAGTGGATGAACTAGCCTCAGGAGGTGAGGTGTTCTTGAGCTCCAGGGAGCTAGTGTGGTGTGAGCTAGTTCGACTTGTATTGCGTCTATGGTGGTGGCTAGTCCTATTTATAGTGGCCTTGGTCCTCTTCCCAAATGTTGGCGTGAAGGGATCCCACAACAGCTGGATTTGAAAGGGGACAAGTAGTACAACTTATCCTGACAAAAGTAGTCTTCGCCAGCGAAAAGCCTCTGGTCGTGACGCTGCGGTGGGCTCGTTGATGACCTCCGTCCTGTCGTCCTGGCAGTCTTGGTCTCGTTGCACCAGAATGGAAACCTTTGGCTAATTCCTCGGGACTCCGCGCCTGTGGCTTGCCTCCTTTGCACCGAAGAGGAAACATGCGCTCTGCGCCCGCCTGGCGCCTGCCTGGCCTTGGTCGTCATGGCTCACGTCAGCTGAGCCTCATGAGGTATACCTTGCATAGAAGTCTCTGCCCCTTGTGAGCCAGCCTGAGGAGGCTGATCCCCTCGGGGTTTTTGGCATCATACACCTCGCAAGGCTTGGCCCATCGCAAGGTTCTTGAGTTGTTGGTGCTGAAGCTGGGCCTTACCAGGCCGTCGATGGAGCCACATGGTGGGCCGCAGCAGGCAGGGATAGATACCCCCACATCCAGGACGCCGACAAAGACAAATTACAACTATAAAACAAAAGGAAGGTTGGCATAGAAGTTAACAGTCTAGCAGATAAATGCACCACCAGAAGTTTAGAAGCTCAGTTCATTTGACCCGACTGTTACATTTTCATGCTGTATTGTCCGATGGAGCACCATAACCTTCGCCTTCATTTCCCCTAGGCTCCTGAACAACATAGCAAATGTCTGATAGTCTGGTTTCAAAACCATGCATATCTTGACAACATCGAACAATGTCTCTCCTTGTTTCACAAAGGGTCTCTGTTAGGGAATGGACTTGTGTCCGGATCGCGGATATAACATTGTTTTGAGCTTGCATATCTTGATCATGAGGCAGTTTGGACGAGATTGCCTTAACAACCAACCTAGTATTACACAGGAACATGCTTTTGGCACTATTAGTGGACAGGTACTGACCCACTGCAGCAAGAGCTGACATTGCAGTTATAGTTGCCTTGCCACCTTCAGAAGGTGACGGTTCCACCATTTTTTCCATAGCTTGCTGAAAAGTTGACTTTTTACATTAGTAGTACCAGAACAGAAGATATTAAGGAGGCAGCAAAACCAAACAAAATAGCTTTGGTCTATATACATATTTTATTCTGGTGAACCCATGTAAAATATTAGTTGTATTTTATTGCAAAGTATATAATAAAACCAGGTTCCAAACATATGACCATGTACCATCGCTAATGTATTGTCTATTTCTTCACATTGTATTGACAGCTAAGGATAAAGAGACAAAGTTTATAATATGGTAGGCATAGTATGACATCATTCATATCACAAAACAACTGAGAACAGACAAACATCAATTGTAACATTGTGTGGGCAAGTCCAGCACGGAACTAGATTACAGGTCAAGATCAAAGGAACATCACTCCTTTCTTTTAAACCTTGTAAGGTGCAATGATACGCTAAGACAATTGTCTATAAAATTGAAAAGAGTAATAGACATTGGTTGCAAACCATGCAGTTCAAGGCACAAGTCAGAGTAAGTAGTAGTTAAAAGGCATGAGGATTAAGGACTTACAACAGCGGGTTTGACTAGTGTAGTCATGCCCTTCTTCTTGCTGGTGTGATAGTCCTTGAAGATTTCCACAACATTTGGTTCAAGTACTTTTTGGTCCTTGCGGGCTTTCCTCTACATTTGGAACAAGTCAATATAGATCTGATAATATGGTACAGCAAAAAGAGTGAAACAACAACTAATTACGAGAGCCTCGCAGTGTGCAATATAGCTACGAGATCCTGTCGTCTGTTGGAATTTCACTTTCGTACGGCTGGCCTTGTTCTTTGAATAGTTCACCTACAAGAAGATAGATTTGTGTGGCACATGCGTAAATAGGACTTCAACATGTGATCTGATCACATATATATAATGCACCTGATACTTCGGATCAGACCAGTGTTTAACGAGGCCTCTCGAGTCTTCATCCGATATATTTTCCACTGGAGATCTTTGGGCAAGTTCACTATTAGCCTTGCCTTCAAAGTGAGTTTTCCTCAAGTCATACCGATACTGTCGCAGAGTAGACTTGAAAACATGGGTGCAAGCTTGTTTGTTTGCATAATCTTGGCTATCCAACTTGAACCTCATCTATTGAAAATTATGGGAGTCTCATTATCAGCAACCTAGAAAGTATGGGACAGAGCAAGACGATTTTACTTGTTTCCATACATAACCATACTTACAGATAAATGGTCGAGGAAGGTGTTGAACTGGGTTTCGTCTTTGTCATTCTTGTACTGAATCCATGTTGGGAGGATACGTACATGACACCTAATGGCAACCGCTGCCTCTGATACTAACTTGGCCGACTCTATAGCATCACGTGGCCTTTTTAAACCTGCCTCAAAATAGATCTCCTTCTTCCTCCTCTAGATTTAGTTAACCTATCGAGCATTATCCTTGATGTTTGTTTCCTCTTGCGCCTAGGTGCTAGTCCAACAACGAACATAGGAAGTGTTAGTGTACATCAAACTATGAGACTACATATAAAGAAGCAAGCAACTGTAACTTGACTCCAGCAACTACCTTCTTGCTGTTGAAGCTCACAAAGTTCATATGATCTTGCCAACTCATCTTGTGTCAAGAGTGCTTCGGAAGTAGTGTCAGATTGCAAGGGAGCTTGCAAATGTGCTGCTAGATGAGTTGACAAATGAGTAACTCGTGTAGCTGGTGGTACTGTGGAAGGTGTTGCAACAACTAGGTGTCTGTGTCAAAACCGTCGGATCTCGGGTAGGGGGTCCCGAACTATGCGTCTAAGGCTAATGGTAACAGGAGGCAGGGGACACGATGTTTTGCCCAGGTTCGGGCCCTCTCGATGTAGGTAATGCCCTACTTCCTGCTTGATTGATCTTGCTGATATGAGTATTACAAGAGTTGATCTACCACAAGATCGTAGAGGCTAAACCCTAGAAGCTAGTTTATGATTACGATTGTTGTTGTCCTACGGACTAAACCCTCCGGTTTATATAGACACCAGAGGGGGCTAGGGTTACACAGAGTCGGTTACAGAGAAGGAAAACTACACATCCGAATATCCAAGCTTGCCTTCCACGCAAAGGAGAGTCCCATCCGGGCACGGGACGAAGTCTTCAATCTTGTATCTTCATAGTCCAACAGTCCGGCCAAAGTATATAGTCTGGCTGCCCGAGGACCCCTTAATTGTCACATCCCAGCTAGTCCATGCTTTAGAGTGTTGCATCATGTCTACTTTCCATCAGAAACTTGAATTGAGGAATTTTCAAAAGCCTCAGAAAACCTCTAAAAATAACCAACATTTAAATCTTCTCAAATGAGTCCAAGAAAATGTTCATGTTATTCTATAGAAATATTGGTAAGAGGTAAAATTCAAACCAATATTTTTGGAGTCACAGAAATATTTATTTTGGCCATTTGAATTAATCCAATAACTATTTGCTTTGGATTTATATTTAATATATATTAAATATGACTCCAATAATTCTGGAAGTTTGTGAGTGGCTTTGTATATATTTTAGCAAGCCATATAATAACCTACATAATTTATTAAAATGATTTAGTTGCTAAACTAAATCAAAACAGAGGAAGAAAAATAGATAACAGAAACAAATAAAAGAGAGAGAGAATCTTACCTGGCCTCACCTGTGCAGCCCACCGACGGGCCCAGCACTGTAGCTGACCGACCCAGCCCACCACCGCCACCACCCCTGTTGTCTTCCTCCTTTGCCAGGAGGACGGGCGCGTGCCCGACACGCACGCACCGCCGTGCGCCACCTCCTGCTTGCCGCCGAGGGCCTGGACGCCCCCAGGACGCCACACACACCCCCTCGACCCTCTGCACCTCTCCCCTCTCTCGCTGGACCTCCTCCCCTCCTCTGGCTCTCTCCCTCGCACCACCCGAACGCGCCCATCGCCGCCGATGTGCACCACTGCGGCCACCGCCTCCCCCTCGCTTCCCTGACTAGCTCCAGAGCTCTGCCTCATCGCCCTCGTCCTCTCAGCCGAGCCACGCGGCACCGGACGCCCCCGAACATCGTCACCATGGTCGTCTTCTACCTCGGGCAACCAAGATCACCGGCGCCCATCCGTCGTCCATGGTGCCTCCCCGAGCCTGCTGATCCCTCCATTGGAATCCATGTGAGCTTCGCCGCCTCTCCCCTTCTCCCCGTGCTCTATTTCCCTCTCTAGCCGCCGTTCCCATCGAGCCCGAGAGCTCGGCTCCGCCGGCCATGTCGCCGCCGTGGCCACTATCACATAGAGCTGCAACCGAGCACATAGCCGTGCTCAGCGCAACGCCAGAAGCCCCAAACCCCCTCCAGCTGCTCCTGCCGTGCTTCCCAACACGGAAATCGCCGAGACCCGAACTCCGGCCGCCGCATTCGTGCTCGCCGCCGTCGACTCAGACCACCCCAGCTCCTCCCGCTTGGCCTACTAGATGCGCGCGAGCCCCAGCTACGCGTAGGATCAAACCGCGGTCGATTTGGTCGACCGTGGGCAAATTCCTACCCCCTCCGCCGTCTCGGGCTTCACCGAGCGACGAGCCGTGGACCAAGTCCGGTGGGTTTGACCCCGCTGACCGTTGACTGGGTGGGCCCAGTTTGACCCCCTGGGTCACTGACGTGTGGGCCACCCTTGTTAATTATTAGTTAGGTTAGTTTAGCGCTAATTAACCTAGATTAGTGCTTAACCTAACACTAACTAACTCTGTTTAGTTAGTTAACTAACCACTGACACATGGGTCCCACAGGTCAGGTTTGACCTGGCCGACACGGTTGACCACTAACGTCACCCTGACGCAGTACTGACGCATTAATTCAATTACTAGAATTATTCTTATATAGGAAATTCCAGAAAATAACTAAAACTTCTAAAAATCATAGAAAATCAACCGTAGCTCCAAATCAAATAAATTATATGTGAAATTGATCAAAAAAATCCAATCTATCCATCTGCACTGGTTTCATGCATGTTAGAACACATTAACCTTGCTGTTTAGGTGAAACAAGTTAATGCACTATTATGACCTCTTAAAATGGGTTTGCATTTGAATCTTTGGTTCAAATGGACTCATCTCAATCTGTTCTAGCTTGCATTAGCCAAAACACATTCTTATTGCCATGTCATAGCATGCATCATATTGTGCATTGCACTGATCGTGTTTCTTCTCTGTTTGTCGGTGTTGTTCCCCCTCGATAGACGTTGTACCAACGTTGTGATCGTTGACACTGATGAAGACTCAATGCTATCTTTAGAAGTGCCAGGCAAGCAAAACCCCCTTGTTCATTCCGATACAATCCCACTCTCTCGCTCTTGCTCTCTTTACTGCATTAGGACAACAACGATTCATCTGTTACTTGCTGTGGTAGCTGAACCCCTTTATCCTCTGCATGACCTGTCATTGCCATAGTAAATAGATGAAACCCACTAGCATGAGTAGGAGTTGTTTGAGCCCTGTTGTGCCTACTCATTCATGTTTGTTTGTCATGCCTACTATTGCTTAGAATTGAGTCAGGTCTGATTCATCGGGGATGAATCAGATGTGTGTGAACATGTCCTACTGTGTGTGAGCTAAGTGTGTGAACACGATTTGGTAAAGGTAGTGGTGAGAGGCCATGTAGGAGTACATGGTGGGTTGTCTCATTGAAGCCGTCCTCAGGAACTGAGTTCTGTGTTTGTGATCCATGATTCAGCTACTACCATGCATTGGGCCCTGAAATATGACCCCGCTCGACTTCTTAACCACCCTAGTCCTCTCTCCAAGAGTTGCAACTAGTTTCTGGTGTTTGTAGGATATGTGTTGGAGGCCGTGCGTAGCGCTGACCCTAGGGGTGGGCTGTGATGTGGTAGGCACATGGCACGGTGTACCGGGCGCCCGTTTGGTGTCTCGGGAACCCTGCACACATCGTTCGGGGCCGTATGTGGTAACCTCGGCCGGACTCCCAGCGGATGGAACCTGAATAGGCGATAAACCTGGACTAGAGACTTGAGTGTTTAGGTAGGTCGTGGTCTACACCCACGTCGGTTTTCGCTTGAAGTCTACCGAGCACATGTCGTGTGCAGACGCTAAGTGGTGGAAACATGCATGAAGAAGTACACCCCTGTAGGGTTATAAATGATCTATTTGAATAGCCGTGTCCGCGGTAAAGGACTTCTGGGTTGCCTATAACAGTTCATAGACAAGTGGAAGTGGATACTCTAAAATGCGCAAGATAAGCGTGAGTGCTATGGATGGCGTTCTCGTAGGGAGACGGGAGCGGATCCATAGTGGTGTATTGATATGGTGAATATGTGGACTCGTGTGCGCCACCTCAAAAGAGTTACTTGCAGTAGTAGTTCAGGATAGCCACCGAGTCAAAGCTGGCTTGCTGCAGTTAAACCCCACCAACCCCTTTGTTGATAATGATGCATATGTAGTTAGTTCTGATGTAAGTCTTGCTGGGTACATTTGTACTCACGTTTGCCTATTTTATGTTTTGCAGAGAGACTTCAGTCTCGCTAGTAGTTCCACTTGGACTTCGATGTTTAGCTTGTTACCTCAGCTACTATCTTGTGCCCTCGGCAGGATCTAGTAGATAGTCATGCTTCTTAGCCTTTTTCATTTGTAGATGTTTGTACTCAGACATGTTAAGCTTCCGCTTGTGCTTTGACTTGTATGCTCTGAATGCTGGGTCGAGAGACCCATGTTTGTAATATGTCGCTCCTCGGAGCCTATTGAATAATACTTGAGTTGTAGAGTCATGTTGTGATGCCATGTTGTATTTGCACATACCGAGCATATTATGTGTATGTTATTGAAATGCTTGGTATGTGTGGGATCTGACTATCTAGTTATTTATCCTTAGTAGCCTCTCTTACCAGGAAATGTCTCCTAGTGCTTCCACTGAGCCATGGTAGCTTGCTACTGCTCCGGAACACTTACGCTGGCCGGCATGTGTCCTTCTTCATTCCTGTGTCTGTCCCTTCGGGGAAATGTCACGCGATTAATACCGGAGTCCTATTAGCCTGCTACAGCCCGATTCACTGGAGTCCTGCTAGCCCAGTGCTACAGCCTGGATTCACTCGCTGATGACCGACACGTTTGATGCTGGGTCACGGATGCCTGTCCCTATAAGTTTGTTCCACTTTGGGTTTACGACTAGCCATGTCAGCCCGGGCTCCTTATCATATGGATGCTAGCGACACTATCATATACGTGTGCCAAAAGGCGCAAACGGTCCCGGGCAAAGGTAAGGCGACACCCGTGGGGATACCGTGCGTGAGGCCGCAAAGTGATATGAGGTGTTACATGCTTGATCGATGTGGCATTGAGTCGGGGTCCTGACAGCTTTGATATCAGAGCCTGACTGCCTGTAGGATTAGCAAGCCAAACTGGTCGAAGTTGAGTCTAGAAATTCTTTAGTTATATAAGGGAATTGATTGTGGGATGGAACGTAAGGCTCTTTTTACTCCTTATACCTTATTCCCTTCTGATATGAGTCATCCTATCTTTCCTGAGGGGTTAAGAAACTAGGCTTTCTCTTCTTTCTATCATGATCACGTGTTACTAATCCGTAGACTTATAAGATTGTTGGATTTAAGCCTCAGTTCAGTTCCTACTATCTCCGTGTATTCATTGTTGGTCTCAGAACCTTGATTTTGTGCTTCTGAGTGGTTATGCCACCATTTTTGCAGGATGTCTCAAATCATTTTGAGCATTTACAGCCGTTATGCTGTCCGAGTCATCCCAGGTTTCTAAATAGTTTGATGCATTTGCAAATCCTTTCTTTCCATTCCCGATGTCCTTTTTGGTCAGAATAACCACACAATCGGTGAGTTGAGGTACTCTGCTGCCTCGACATATATGTTGGAGCTACTATTATGACCCTAGGTGTCTTAGAGGATCACTGTCGGTGTACTAGAATAGGGGTACCCTAGTACCCCGAACTTGTGCACGGGCAGTTGCAGCACCTCGCGACAAGGCTTGCCGGGCGACCGCCAAGATCCTCCATGGTTCCTTTGGAGCCATTCAAGAACAAAGTATTTAAGCCCAGGAGACAAGGCCCCGGCAAGAGGAGCTTGCCGGGAAGGCCAACCAAGGCATTTCAAGGAACTTACCGCGACGCGCCGCGCGTCCTGGCAAGGCCCAGTGAGTGACAAGCTTCCGGACCCGACAAGGCAATGGCCGCGGCAAGGCGCTTGCCGCGGCAGGCGGCCACTCTGTGCCCACGCTCCAGCGCATCCACCAACGTGTCGCTCTGGGGGCCTTTCTAGGCGCACGTGGCAGGAGGCTGTGCAGCCAGCGGTGCGCGGTGGCATGCGAAGCTGACAAGATCGCCATCGTGGCAAGCGGTGGCGCCCCTGACGGTCCTTTTTTGCACTGTTTGGGCTACACGGACGGGCATTTAATGCCCTTGTCCCCTGCCGTCAGGGTTAGGTAGGAAATATTGTACAAGTAACTGTACCAACCACCTCTCTTTTTACATTTGTACCCTTCTCTGCGTTGCCACCTGTCGGTGACCCCTTTAGCATATAAAAGGAGGCCCATGCGTAACGTAGAGGGGGTTCAGATCATTCAGAAGCCAGAAAAACACTTAGCTCTCTCTCGAGCAAGAACACAATAGAATCAAACAAGCAGCAGTAGGAGTATTATCTCTCCGGAGAGCTCTGAAGCTGGGTAAACTGCTCGTGTGCTTCGCCTCGATCCGCTCTTCGTGTGACCTCCGCCCCCCGCCGAACCAAAAGGGGCCCGGTCCGCCGGCCCCATAGGTGTTCGTGGATCAGTTTCCCCGACATCTTTGGCGCGCCAGGTAGGGGGGCGTCGAGATTGCGTGAACCTGATCCGGCGTTCACACGAGCTAGATCTTCATTTTCCTTCATCAACATGCCACCGAAGAAGAAGGCTTCGGAGGCAGCTGTTCCGTCCATGTCGATCCCACCGCCACCGGAGCAAACGGGTGGTGGGGTAGACGTTGGCGGAAGGACGGACGTCGACGAGGAAGCTCACGACGCTGCCAGGTCCAAGGGCAAGGCGGCGCTGACCTCGACGTCCGCGCTTGTTCCGCGCCCATCTCAAGAGGCGCAGGACCGACAGCGTCATGGTACTCGCAGTACCATACGCTTGTTGGGCCAAGATCGAGCTGGTGGATCTCGGGGCGCTCAAGACCAGCATGCACGCCAGCGTACCAGCACGAGCGAGACACGGTCGCCCGGACGGGATAATGCTCCTTCGAACATAGTTAGGAGTCCGAGCACATCCCGCTCCTCGCGCCGTCCGCCACTGCCACCCACCACTTCGGCAGAAGCTTTGGCACGAGCTCAACTGCTCCTGGATTACCCTCCGACGTCAGACAAGATCGACGAATGGAGGGCCACCATTCAGAGTCTCATCGGCGACGCCAACGGCGACACTCCGCGGCAGCCGAGCGCGTCGCTGTCGCGGCAGGGTTGCCAGGCGCGAGCCGGTGGCGACGAAACTGGTGGAGGTGCAACCACCATGCACTCTCCGCCCCGAAGGCCAAGATCGCCGACTCGTCAGATCCACCTCGACAGCGACTCCACTGCGTCATCGGATCCATGAGCTCGTCGCGATCAGCGCCAAGTTCTTCACGATCGACAACAAGAAGACGCTCGTACTCGCATCGAGCGTCGAAGAGAAGCACGGCGTCAATTTGACAAGTGCGCTGGGCCCTCTGTTGACATGCATGCGCCCGGGGAACCAGGCGACTTGCCGTATGCGGTGGGTTGCCTTGCATTCACTCGTGAGCTGCGGCGAGTCCAGTGGCCCAGCATGAAGAACTTCAAGCCAAACGTATCGGAGAAGTACGACGGCAAGACGCATCCGTCGGAGTTCCTCAGCATCTACACCATTGCGGTGCAGGCTGCCGGGGGACGGGACGACAAGATTCTTGCCAACTACTTCCCGCTGGTGCTCAAGCCCAACGTCAGATCCTGGCTCATGCACTTGCCGGACAACTCCATATCCTCTTGGGCCGATCTATGCCATCAATTTGTCGGCGCCTTCACAGGCGGCCACAAGCCTCATGGCCAAGAGAGTGACCTTCATCTGCTCGCCCAGAAGGAAGGAGAATCCCTGCGCAAGTACATTCAGAGATTCAACAGTGTACAGCACAACATCCCAGACGTCCACCCTGCCGCGGTGATCAGCGCGTTCCATCAGAACGTGCGAAACCGCAGGATGCGGGAGGAAATGGCGATGTGCAAGATCAGAGACGTCAGTGAGCTATATGCCCTGGCTGACAAGTGTGCACGCGCTGAGGAAGGGAGGAGACTCCCCGGAGAGAACATAGGAGCAGGAGGATCTGACAGTGATGATGCAGCCCCGGCAAAAAAAAACCGGCGGCGAAACAACAGGAGGAAGAAAGGAAAAGAGGTGCTAGTCGTCGAGCAGTCCGGCAACGGTGGTGGCGCCAAGGAAGCCAAAGCTGGTAACTCCGGCAAGGAGGTTGTCACACCTGTAGCAGTTGCCGACAAGCAGGACGGCACAAACAAGCAGTACTGCAAGATCCACCGCACCAAGGGCCATGACCTCCAGAGCTGCAAGAAGGTCGAGCAGCTTGTTGAGCAACAGAAAGCTGAATACGAGCGGCGCGACAAGGAGAAAGCCCAGGAAGGTGCTGGAGGGACCGGCAAGAAACGTCCCGGCCGAGGAGGACGCCGCGGCAAGGCTAAGCAGCGGCAAGGAGACAGACCTCCCCGCGGCCATGACAAGGATGAAGATGACGACGACGATGAAGACATGGATGATGAGGAGACTGATGAGCAGGAGTTCCAGAAAGCCACAGAGGTCCTGTGCGTTGACGGTGGTGCTTCTCTGCATACTTCGCACCGCCAGCTCAAGCAGTGGGTGCGGGAAGTTAATGCAGCAGAACCACCCGTCGAGTCACGCAAGCCTCTGAAATGGTCCAGCACGCCTATCATCTTTGATATTGAGGACCACCCTGATCGCATAACTGCGGTCGGGTGCTTGCCGATGTTGGTTTCAGCAACTATCCGCAACCTCAAGGTCACTAAGATGTTAGTTGACGGCGGGGCCGGCTTGAACCCGATCTCCTCTGCGGTGCTCCAGAAACTCCAGATCCCTGAGCGAGCTCGAAGAAACCGGTACATTTCAAGGAATCAACCCAGGAAGGAGCAAGCCGAAGGGAAAGATCACGTTGCCGGTAACATTTGGCAGCGAGTTGAACTTCAGGACTGAGAAGGTTACTTTTGACGTTGCTGACTTTCCATTGCCTTACAATGGGATACTCGGCCGTCCAGCACTCGCCAAATTCATGGCAGCCTCTCACTATGCCTACAACATGCTGAAGATGCCAGGCCCGATAAGCGTCATCTCTGTCCTTGGCGACAAGAAGGATGCTCTTATCTGCACCAACAAGATCTACCAGGAAGCAGCAACCACAACAGATCGCAAATCACTTGCCGCTGAAGCTCCCGGGGGGAAGAAGAAGACCAAGTCCGGCAAGAGTTCTGATGCCCACTCCGGCAAGCGCACCTCTTCGGAGTGCTGCGCTACCGTCGAGGACGCACCATCGAGCTCCACCGGCAAGTGTAAGAAAGCAATGGCAGCTCCACCTGAGACCAAGAAGGTGTCCGCCAAGGAGGACGGCACTGGTGGTACCTTCACCATCAGTGCCACTCTCGACCCTAAATAGGAAAGCGCGCTCGTTGCTTTCCTGCGGGCGAACGTCGACGTGTTTGCATGGCAACCGTCTGACATCCCCGGTGTTCCCAGGAAAGTAATTGAGCACCACCTTGCCATTTGTCCTCATGCGTGGCCCGTCAAGCAGAAAGTCAGGAAACAGGCAGTGGAGCGCCAAGAATTCATCGCAGAAGAAATCAAGAAGTTGGAAGCAGCAGGCCTTGTCAGAGGAGTGCTCCATCCCACGTGGTTGGCCAATCCTGTTGTCGTGCGCAAGGCTAACAGAAAATGGAGGCTTTGTATCGATTTCACTGATGTCAATAAAGCTTGTCCAAAAGACCCATTTCCCTTGCCACGCATCGATCAGATTGTCGACTCCACGGCCGGATGTGACTTGCTTTCGTTTCTTGATGCTTACTCAGGATACCATCAGATCTTCATGGCAGAAGAGGACGAGGAGAAAACCGCATTCATCACCCCGTGTGGCACGTACTGTTTCGTACGGATGCCTTTCGGTTTGAAGAATGCTGGTTCAACGTTTGCAAGGGTAGTCCACCACGCTTTTGAGCCGCTGATGCACAGAAATGTGGAAGCCTACATGGATGACATAGTGGTCAAGAGCAAGGACAGGGCGACCCTGATTCAAGATTTAGACGAGACATTTGCAAATCTGCGCAAGATCAACCTCAAGCTTAACCCTGAGAAGTGCGTGTTTGGAGTCCCTTCCGGCAAGCTTCTCGGGTTCTTCATGTCTCAGCGGGGAATTGAAGCCAATCCCGACAAAATCAAGGCCATTGAGCAAATTGAAGCACCAAAGCGCGTCAAGGATGTACGAAGGCTCGCCGGTTGCGTGGCTGCTCTCAGCAGGTTTATCTCTAGATCTGCTGAGTGCGCCCTGCCATTTTTCAAAATATTGAAAAAGGCAGGTCCAATGAAATGGACTCCGGAGGCGGAGGCTGCGCTGCAGGGCTTGAAGAAATACCTGTCCTCCACTCCAACACTTGTCGCACCTAAGCCACAAGAGAAGTTGCTGCTGTATATAGCGGCAACCAATCAAGTGGTTAGTGCTGCATTAGTGGCGGAGAGGGAGGCAGATGATGAGCCAGCAACCACGGCAGATGCATCCAGCAACAAGCAGGGGGCTTCGCCGGCAAGCTTTGGTCCCGACAAGGATGGATCTGCGCAGGAGCATGATAAGATGCAGAAGAGAATGGTGCAGCACCCAGTTTACTTTGCCAGTTCCCTTCTGCAGGGGGCTAGGTCAAGGTACTCTCGTGTGCAGAAATTGCTTTTCGGCCTCCTCATGGCCTCAAGAAAGCTGCGCCATTACTTCCAAGCACATGAGATCACAGTCGTCACTCGTTTTCCGTTGAAGAGGATACTGCAAAATCCCGAAGCAACAGGCAGGATTGTAGAGTGGGCGCTGGAACTGTCAAGCTTTGGCCTCAAGTTTGAAAGTACTTCAACTATCCAAAGCAGAGCATTGGCCAAATTCATAGCAGAGTGGACGCCAACGCCAGATGAAGAAATTCCAGAGACAAGCATCCCCGTCAAGGAAGCGAGCAAAGAGTGGCTGATGTACTTTGATGGTGCCTTCTCGCTGCAAGGCGCCGGTGCGGGCATGCTGCTTGTCGCACCCACCGGAGAGCACCTCAAGTACGTAGTCCAGATGCACTTTCCCAAGGATCAAGCAACCAACAATACTGCATAGTATGAAGGATTGCTTGCCGGTCTCAGGATCGCAGCAGACCTTGGGATCAAGAAGCTCATTGTCAGGGGTGACTCACAGCTTGTCGTCCGCCAAGTGAACAAGAACTATCAAAGTCCATTGATGGAACCATATGTTGATGAAGTGAGGAAGCTGGAAGAGCACTTTGACGGCCTACAGATGGAACATGTTCCGAGAGCTCAAAATGACATTGCTGATGACCTGTCGAAGTGCGCCGCACTAAAGTTACCTGTGGAACCAGGGGTCTTTGTGCTCAAGCTGACTCAACCATCCGTAACGCTATCAACTGGACAGAACAAGAAGAGGAAGTTGATTTCTGGTGACTACTTTCCGGCAGAGGTCCCCGAAGCCGCCGCCAAGAAGGTCCCCAAGATCAACAGCAAGGGCGCTGAGGAGCAGTCTGCTCCGGCAAGCCTTATGGTTTGTTCTGTAGTAGCAGACGCTCCCGACAAGCTTTGCTCCGGCAAGCTTGCCGGGGAACATCAAGCTCCGGCAGAACCGCAGGTTCTCGCCGTAGAAGCGGATGCTCCCGCAGCAGCAGATGTGCCTTTAGTCCTTGTTGTCGAGCCACAAGCTCCAGCATGGGCACAACAGATTGTCCATTTCCTTCAGACAGGAGAACTTCCCGAAGAGCAAGAAGAAGCGGAAAAAGTAGCCCGACAGTCAAGTATGTACCAGTTTGTTGACAGCACACTGTACAGAAGAAGACTCAACGGTGTGAAATTGAAGTGTATTTGCCGGGAAGACGGACAAAAGCTGTTGGCAGAGATACATGGAGGCATATGTGGCCACCACATTGGCGCAAGAGCACTTGCCGGCAAAGCATTCCGGCAAGGTTTCTTTTGGCCGACAGCCCTCCAGGATGCAACTGCACAAGTAACCAAGTGTGAAGCGTGCCAGTTCCATTCCAAGCAGATACACCAGCCAGCTCAAGCTCTCCAGACGATCCCTTTATCCTAGCCATTTTCGGTCTGGGGGCTCGATATCCTCGGCCCCTTTCCCCGAGCTGTCGGGGGCTTTGAGTACTTGTACGTTGCAATCGACAAGTTCACAAAGTGGCCGGAAGTGGAACCAGTGAGGAAGGTGACGGCACAGTCAGCAGTCAAGTTCTTCAGGTCGATTGTTTGCCATTTCGGGATCCCTAACAGGATCATCACCGACAACGGCACACAATTCACGAGCCGCACCTTCATGCAGTACGTCCAAGATCTTGGCGCCAAGGTCTGCTTCGCTTCTATTGCTCACCCGAGAAGCAACGGTCAAGCGAAGAGGGAAAATGCTGAAGTGCTGCGCGGGCTCAAGACCAGGACTTTTGACAGGCTGCGCAAGTGCGGAAGAAACTAGATCGAGGAGCTGCCGGTGGTTCTTTGGTCGATCAGGACGACGCCAAATCGAGCCACTGGCCAAACACCTTTCGCTCTAGTCTATGGAGCAAAGGCAGTTCTCCCCACGGAACTCGTATACGGGTCGCCTCGAGTGCTCGCTTATGATGAGCTTGAGCAAGAGCAGCTGCGACAAGATGACACGCTGCTCCTTGAGGAGGATCGTCTTCAGGCTGCTGTACGAGCTGCTCGATACCAGCAAGCTTTGTGCCGCTACCATAGCCGCAAAGTTAAAGCCAGAAGCTTCGAGGAAGGCAACCTTGTTCTTTGGCGCGTTCAGTCCGCCAAGAATTCCAACAAGTTGACGCCAAAGTGGGAAGGCCCTTATCGGGTGAAACGAGTCACTAGGCCCGGCGCTGTCCGCCTTGAGACCGAAAATGGCATTCCGGTGAGCAACTCCTGGAACATTGAGCATCTTCGTAAGTTTTACCCATAGGGCGCGGTTGCCGGAACCTGTTTCGACAACCACCTTTTGTACAAGTCTTGCCGATGTTGCATGTAATCCTTTGTACAAAGCCGGGCGCAGATCCTGTGCATAAGTAAAGCTCATGTGCTCCGCACATCTTGTCAATTTCATGCATTATATTCTTTTTCTTGCATGTGTTATCTGACACTTTGTGCAGCACCAATCCCCGGTAAGCAATAACGAGCCGGAAGGCTCCATATCTTTATTTTCTCTTCTTTCTTTTTCTCAACAAAGGAAAGGAAGGTACCCTCGCACACAAGTTTCCCGGGGGGAAAGAGAAGATAATTGTATGGACCAGGCGTCGTTTAAGGAAGTTTTTCGCCTTGCCGGGAAGCAAACGACAGAAAAACTAAGTTGCCAAAGTTTGAGAAATTAGTTTTAAATTTTTAAGTTATCTTCCTTGAACGATCGTGCTTTGTATGGAAAACCTGTGCGCGGAGGAACTAACTCATAGCTAGTTGCGCCCTTACTTTGTTTCGAGTCCGCTCAACAACTTAAGTGTGCTGCAACTAGTCGCGGCAAGGTTTCTTGTCGGAAGCGGCACCGCCAGCAGGCTGCTGACGTCCCGCATTCAGCGCTCGCGGCTCGGGTGCCTGCGCCGACAAGTTCCCTAAAAGTGTAGGGTAAAGACATACAAAGGAAGGAATCTAGTAAAGGAAATAATGTAGCAATTGATAACAGAAATAGAGTTATATTACAAAACAACTTGTCACAGCTCTAACAGATTGATCTTATAATATATCTAGCAGCGACAAGGAGAAAGAGAAAACGGGCGGCCTAGTCTACGCGATCGCCCTCAACCCTCTTGATCTCGCTCACCTTGTCCACAATGGGTGCGACAAGGGCCTTGAGCGCATCCAGATCGGCGTCAGGCGGCAAGGACCTGAGGATGTTGGTGAGGTTGAGGCCTGGGTTGCGGAAGGCCACCTTCATCAGCACCTTCTGGAGAGCCCCCGCGCAAATCCTGTGCGACTCGTCGGCCAGCTGCTTTGGGATCCTCTCCCGGAGTCGCTGGAGTGCCGTCGCCACGCCCTTGAAGAACAGGCTGAGCTTGGCGCTGGGTTGGAGATGCTCGTCGGAGGGATACCCAAAGTCCTCCATCCCTAGCTGCGCCAGCTCCCCGTCAATGACTGCGGCGATATTCACCAGACCCTTGGTCCAGTGCTCCACCGTCTCCTTAAATGAGTTTTGGGTAATGGCGATGCTCGCCAGCAGCGCCTTGTCGGCCTTGATCTTCTCCGACAAGGTCACCTCGCGCTCCCTGGCGGCGTCCAGCGTCTGAGTCAACGTGGCCAGCTTCAACTCCAAGTCTGCATTGGAATCCTTGGCGGCGCTGAGCTCCTTGCCCCTCTCAGCGAGAAGACCCTACAGCTCGCCATGGGCGGCAGCATCCTTCTCGCGCTCGCGCTTGAGCGCGGCAAGCTCCTCGCCGCTCTTCCTGATATTGTCCTCCAGCTGCGCCACCTTCGCCTCCAGCTCTTTCTTGGCGGCCTCTGCAGCTGCGGCAGCGTCCTTTGCTTCCTTGAGCGCCCCACCAATCGCTTGCTCGCGCTCGGCAAGCTCCTCCTCGTAGCTGTCAAGGTTGGCCTTCCGCTGCACCAACTCGCCTTCTCGCGCGGACTGCTTCTCGGCAGCGAGCCTTTGCTCCTCCTCAGCTTCGGCCTTCTCGAGAAGGAAGGCTGTACGCTCCTCGGCGAGTCGCTCCCGCTCCTGTGCCAGGGACCGGAGAGCTTCTTGATTGAGGCCCCGGAGCTCCTCCGCGCGTTTCTCCATATCGACTCCCGCCTTCGCGACAAGCGCTTCCCGGGAAGCCAGCTTGGCTTGTCGTGCGCGGTAGAGTGACAGCAGCTTCCGCAGCAGCTCCTCCTCCTCAGGCTCGCCACTGCTGCTGCTTGGCACATTGACCAACGACAGCCCGGCGGAGGCGAGCAGCTCCTCATCGAAAGCTTCTCCTTTGCTCGGCGCCCTGGAGCTCGACGCCCAGGGAAGCTTGATGAAGATGCCTTCGCCGGCCTTCAAGTAGGCGCCGGGTTGGGGCTCTTCGGAGCCTGGCTCCACGGCAGCGGCGGAGGGATCGGCGGTCGGCGCAGCGCCTGGCGCTCCTGCGGCCTCAGGGCCGTCAGTGCGATCGCCCGACCCCTTGCCAGCCTCTACGGCGGCAGCCTTGGCGGCCTCTTCGCCGGCGGGCTCATCAGCACCGCCCCTTTCTTCGTTGACGGCGGCGTCGTCGTTGCTGCCACGCGCGCCTTCCTCGCCGGCGTCCTCAGTCTCCATTGGATCCGCAGCAGATGGATCTGAAGAACGAAGAAGGGAGAAAAGTCAAGCAAAAATCCAGGAAAGGGAATTCAGAAGAAAAAGAGCCCAAGGGAAGTTTTCAGGCAAGGAGATTACCTGTGCTAAGATCTGCGGTCGCGGTCTCGACCGCCGGAGGATCACTGGTGCCATCCCTTGCCGGAGAACTGTCCCTTGCCGGGGAGTCCTCCCTTGCCGGAGAGCGCTCCCTTGCCGGGGACTCCTCCCTTGGCAGCGTAGTTGAAGCGGATGGCACTTCGGGGGCGGCTTCCGGGCCCTCCTGGTGAGGCTGTTCTGCTCCTACACAAATCAACAAGCAAGATATCAGTAGAGAAAAGAGCACCCATGCGCGCCCGACAGCAGGAAGTAAACTACAAACTTACGCTGGGGGCTGCGCTGGGGGCTGCTTTGGGGAGTGGCTGCAGGGTCCGTCAAGGTGGTCTCAGACACACCCCCTGCCGACACGGTGGGATCATCTTCGATGACAATCACTGGGGCCTTGGCTCTCTTCGCCGCTCTTTGGGCCAGCGTCCTGAAAAGGAATGGATTCAGATCGAAGCAAGTCAGATACAAGACAAAAACAGCAAGAATTGAAGAACTACAAGAACACCAAAGAAATTTACTCTTCTTCCTCCTTGTCGGAGCTGAGCGCGGAGAGACCGAAGTCCGGCTCCCCTCCGGTGCGGCGAGGCGGAGGAGTAGGATCCCTTGCCCGCTTGGCAGGGGCAGTGGCGGTGGACCGGGAAGATCTCGCTCCAGTTGCCGCAGCAGCATGAGGCGCTCCCGCGGTAACATTGCTTGCCGCGGTAGAGCGTGTCGCACGGCTTGGCGGCTGTTGGCTCGTTTGCCGCCCCGCTACGTCCCCGGCCCTGCGGAGATGCCTTCTTGGCGGGGCCGGGGGCTCCGCCTGCAGTAAGCTGTCTGAAGGCTCGGGCTCTTCCTCGCCGGCCTCGCTCGGCTCAGCTTCAGGGCCGGCAAGATCTTCCTTACCGGCAAACTCCTTGCGCTCGGCAAGGCTTGCCACCTCTGCCGCCTCTGCCTCCTCTACGGTGAACCCGAACGCGCCCGCGGCAGCTGCTGCCGCAGCCTCTTCCGCCCTGGTGGCGATGCGCTGCAGCTCCGCGTCGGTAGTGTCGCGGGTGAGGCTCTTCTGTTCGTCGGCGCGGACCGGCACTTCTACCAAGTCATCGAAGAACGCCTGCATGACGTCATCCGCGGGTTCTTGCCAAGTTGGAACGATTCCGTGGGAATCACACAACGACATCATGGCGCGGATCCGGTCAAGCGATGAATTATTGCACAATGGAACGACGCTCCTCGGCAAAACGAATGGGTGCTGGGGGTCGCGTTTGAACAGCTCCAAAAGCATTGCATCCAACTCCAGGACGGTGAAGTTGAAGTTGAGGCCCGGACGTAGACGCATTATATCCGCCGAGTTCTTGAACTCCCAGGCGGGTCTCCCCCTCTCCTGCAGGGGGGCGATGCGGCGGCGAAGGAAGTCTGCGCCAACTGCGCCTACAGTTAGCCCGGCAAGCCTGAGGCGAAGGATCCAGGTGACGGCGATCTTCAATCTGTCGTCTTCCGGGGCCACGTTGCTCCAATCGTTTCCGCGCACGATTGGGGCTTGGTGCAGGGCAGTGAACGGCTGTGGGTCCTCCTCGACGATCCAGCACCACTCCGCTCTCCACTCCTCCCACTTGCTGTGGAGCTCCCCCTCCAGATACGCCTCCTTCTTGCCGACTCTCGAGATCCAGGCGATCCCTCCAGCAAGTGGCTCTCCTCTCTCGACCCGAGGCATGAAGAAGTGGCGGAAAAGAGCTACATTGGGGTGGACTCCGACAAAGTTTTCGCACAAATGTGCGAAAACTGCCATGGTCAGAACGGCGTTGGGGGTGAAATCAAGGAGGCGGAGCCCGTAGGTGTTCATTATGTCGCAGAAGAACTCCGAGAAGGGCGGGCAGAGCCCGCAATAGAAGAACAGCGCGAAGAATGGGTACCCATTTGGAGCCAGTTCCGAAGCGGCGGCCGGGAGTACCCTCGTGCGCGGATGCGCTCGCGTCTCCATCGACCAGAAGAGGTAGTAGTACTCCCTCAGCTCCTACGCACCGAGCCGAGGGGAGAAGATCGCCCGCTCCTTCCGCAGCGCCGCGAGCCGCTGCGCCTCGGCCGACTTCACGCCCTTCCCCTTGTCGGCTTTTGGAGCCATGGCGGAGGTGGTGGGGGAGGTCGACGGCGTTGGTGATGCTGGTGGCAATGGGGGGCGGAGCGCTGCTCTCTCTCGGCTTCGAGAAGAAGGGGGGAGCGGCGGAGGTTT